>NC_141411.1:5912892-6049607 GCF_034619465.1 Leptosomus discolor | reverse complement strand
TCGTGGGGTGCCCCCGGCCCCACCGAAGCCCCCCCCCCCCCCCCCCCCCAGTGTACTCGCTGGACGGGCTGCTGGTGTTCGGGCTGCTGCTGGTGTGCACCTGCGCCTACCTGCGGAAGGTGCCGCGGCTGCGGGCCTGGCTGCTCGGCGAGAAGCGCGGCGTCTGGGGCGTCTTCTACAAGGGTGAGGCTGGGGGGGGACACGGGAGGGGGGGCTCGCCCGAACCCCTGGGGCACCCCCTGCCCCCCCCCCCCCCCCCAGCTTAACGCACCCCCCTCCCCCCCCACTGCTCTTACCCCGCAGCCGCCGTCATCGGCACCCGGCTGCACGCCGCCGTGTCCGTGTCCTGCGTCCTCATGGCCTTCTACGTCCTGGTGGTGAAGTGACCCCGCGGGGACCCGCCGGCGGCGGCGGCACCGACCACCGGAGACCTCGGTACGGACCCCGGCCGCCGCCCCGCCACCCGCCCGGACCCTGCCTGCGGTGACCCCGGGGAGCTGCCATGGCCCGGCACCCTGCTTGAGCCCACCTCGGCGGGGCTGGGCGGCGACGGGTGCCCCCTCCTGGGCCGGCGACGGGTGCCCCCCCCCTGGAGCAGCAACGAGTACCCCCCCCACCCGGGCCGGCGACGGGTGCCCCCGGGCCGGCGATGGGTGCTCCCAGGCCAGCGGCGGTTGCCCCTCGCCCCGGGCCGGCGACGGGTGCCCCCCCCCCCCGGACTAGCGATGGGTGCCCCCCGCCCCGGGCCAGCGACGGGTGCCCCCCCCCCGGACTAGCGACGGGTGCCCCCGGGGCCGGCGATGGGTGCCCCCGGTGGAGTGACGGATGCCCCCGGGCAGCGATGGGTGCCACCAGACCAGCGACACGTGCCCCCGGGCCACCTCTCAGCCGTTGGAAAGGGCGTTCGTTCCAAGTGGACGGGCAAGGGGCTGGGGGAACCGGCCCCCCCCCCCCCCCCCCCCCCCCCGGTGAGCGGGGAGACCCGGCCGTGCCCCGGGAGCGCCGCGTCCCGACGCCGAACACTGTGTCCCGGCAGGGGCGGGCAGAGCCCCCCCCTCACCCCTGCGAGCGGGTGGGGTCCCTCGGCCGGGGGTGTCGTGT
Source organism: Leptosomus discolor (assembly GCF_034619465.1). Lineage (NCBI taxonomy): Eukaryota > Metazoa > Chordata > Aves > Leptosomiformes > Leptosomidae > Leptosomus > Leptosomus discolor. The sequence continues at coordinate 6,048,506 of NC_141411.1, read as the reverse complement.
GTGTCCCCCCTCCTCCCCGGTGCTGCGGGGGTTGTGACCCCCCCCCGGTTTGTCAATGCTGGAGCACGATGTGCAAATAAAGTGGGGGTTCCCCGGCGGGCAGCGGTGGCTCCCTGGGGGGGGGGGGGGGGGGAAGGTGGTGCGGGGGGGGGGCTCCTGCCGCAGGGGGCCGACGGGGGGGGTGCAGGGGTGCTCCTGCCCCACGGGGCTCGCGGTGGGGGGGGTGTGCGGGAGGGGTTCCCGCCCCACGGGGCTGGCAGGGGGGCGGGGCGGGGGGGGGTCTGCGTACACACACTTCTCACACACCCCCCCCCCCCCCCCCCCCCATACACACGCACCCCCCCCGGGGGGTGAGCGTTCAAAGCGTGCGCGTCACGTGCCTCTGGAGCGCGCGAGGGCGCGCGTGCGGGGCTGCGCACGCTCGCACGCCCCGCGGAGGGGGCGTGGCCCTTGCACACGCGTGTGTGCAAAGTGGGGGGGGGGTGGGGGATGTGGGCGGGTCCTCCCGCCGCCAGGGGGCGCGCTGAGGCGGGGGCGGGGCCTGCGCCGCGATTTTCCCGGCGCGCCGCGCGCGGCCGCGCTATAAAATGGCGGCGCGGGGAGGGGGCGGCGGGCGGCGGCGGTGCGTGCGTGCGCGTGTGTGTCCGTCTGTCTGTCTGCGTGCGTGTGTCTGTCTGTGGGCGCGGGTGCGTGTGCAAGGCGGGTGTGTGGGCGTGCGAGGAGGGGGCGCGGGTGCGCCAGCCGCCCCCCGTTCCTTTATTTTACACGTTGATCTTATTCGATCGGCCGGGCCGGGCCGGGCCGAGGTGAGAAGAGCGGCGCCGCGAAGCCCCCGGGCGCTGTGCGGCGGCCGGCGGCGGGCGGGATGAGTCGATCAGATAGGCGAGGCCGCGGCCGCTGAGCGCCCTGCGATTCTGACCCGCCGCCGGGCCCGGCCCGCCCCGCCCCGGGGCCTGGCCCGCCTCCGGTCACGCGGTGGGAGCGCCGCCCCGGGCCCGGTCACGCCGTGCCGCGCGTGGGAGCTCGGCTCCGGGCCCCCCCCCCCCCCCCCCCCCCCGGCGCTGGGGTGCGCAGGAGCTTTGCACCAGGCCTTGCCGGCTGCGTGTGAGCTGTGCGCGGGGCTCCGCCAGGCGTGCAAGGGCTGTGCGCCAGGCCCTGCCAGCGCCGTGCAACGCGTGTGAGCTGCGCACGGGGCTCCCCCAGCCCTGCGACGTGCAAGGGCTTCGCACAAGGCTCTGCCAGCCCCGTGCAGCGCGTGTGAGCTTTGCATGGGGCTGTGCCAGTCCCGTGCAACAAGTGTGAGCTTCGCACAAGGCTCTGCCAGCGCCGTGCAACGCGTGTGAGCTGCGCACGGGGCTCCCCCAGCCCTGCGACGTGCAAGGGCTGTGCACGAGGCCTCGCAAGCCCCGTGCAACGTGCGTGAGCCGCGCACAAGGCCGTGCAAGCCCCGCCCCGCGCAGCAGCTGAGCAGAAGGCCGTGCAAACTCGGTGCCACACACACGAGCTTTACACGGGACCGTGCCAGACCTGCAGCGTGCGAGGCCCTACGAGCAGCGTGCAACGTGTGTGTGAGCTGCACACGGGGCTCCCCCTGCACTGCGACGTGCGAGGGCTTTGCACAAGGCTCTGCCAGCCCCGTGCAACACGTGTGAGCTTCGCACGGGGCCATGCCAGCCCCGTGCAACACGTGTGAGCTTCACACGGGGCCGTGCCAGCCCCGTGCAACACGTGTGAGCTTCACACGGGGCCGTGCCAGCCTTGTGCAACACGTGTGAGCTTCACATGGGGCCGTGCCAGCCCCGTGCAACACATGTGAGCTTCGCACGGGGCCGTGCCAGCCCCACGCAGGGTTTGTGCAGGCCTTGTGGCCACACGGGCCCCACCTGCGAGTGTCACACGTGGCCGTGCAAGCCCCGTGCAAGGGGTGGGAGCACTGTGCAGGGTGCCCAGGCCTGGGGAGAGGGCTGTTTGCGCCATGTCCCCCCCGCCAGGACACCCATGGGTGACACCCCGGCTGCGCTCCCAGGTGGCGGTGACAACCAGGAGAAGCCGCCGTTGGTGGCCGCGCTGGGGGGACACTGCGGGGGGGGGGGGACACACACCGGCTGAGCGGGGGGGTCTCCATCTGCCGAGGTGGCACGGCGGGGTGCAGCCACCGTGTGCCCGTGCCGCCATGGGGACAGGCGTGTCCCCACCCCGTGGCGATGTCCCCAAGGACACCCCCTCCCCCGTGCCCAGCACACGCAGCCATGTCGTGTGTGTGTGTGTCCCCCCCCAGCCGTGTCCCGGTGCCGGCGGGACGGGGGTTGGGCGGGGGGGGGGGCGGCCGGGAGGAGGGGCCGTTACCGAGGGCGGGGGTGGACACGGTGCCTCTGCACGGGGATACGCGCCCGGGGCCGTTCCCGGGGGGGGGGGGTCGCTCCCGGGGCCGGTGCACGGAGGGGGGGGTGTGGGGTGGTGGTGGTGTTCCCGGGGCATGACGCCCCGTGCCATTCCCGGGATAACGTTCTGGGGGAGTTGCCCGGTGCCGTTCCCGGTATAATGTGCCCGGTGCCATTCCCGGGATAACGCTCCCGGTGCCGTTCCCGGGATAACGCTCCCGGGGTGATGCCCGGTTGCCGTTCCTGGTATAACGCTCCCGGTGCCGATCCCGGGATAACGTTCTGGGGGAGTTGCCCGGTGCCGGTGCCGTTCCCGGGATAACGCTCCCGGTGCCGATCGGGGTGATGCCCGGTGCCGTTCCCGGTATAACGCTCCCGGGGGGTGATGCCCGGTGCCGTTCCCGGTATAACGCTCCCGGTGCCGATCCCGGGATAACGCTCCCGGGGGGTGATGCCCGGTGCCGTTCCCGGTATAACGCTCCCGGTGCCGATCCCGGGATAACGCTCCCGGGGGGTGATGCCCGGTGCCGTTCCCGGTATAACGCTCCCGGTGCCGATCCCGGGATGCCGCTCCCGGGGGCGATGCCCGGTGCCGGGGGCGGGGGCAGGTGGCGGCAGGTGCGCGCGCGGGGCCGGGCCGTTGGCGGGGGGCGGGGCCGCGGGGCCGGTGCCCGCGCGGGGCCGAGCGTTGCCTCCGCCGCCGCCACCGTTGCGCCATGGCCGGTACCGGTACCGGAGCCCGGTGGATGGTGCTGGCGTTATGCCTGGCCATCACCGTGTCACCGGGCCGCACCGGGGAGCGGCTGCACGTCTGCAAGGAGGTACCGGAACCGGGAGATGAAGGAAGGGGGGAGGAAGAGGAGGAGGAGGAGGGCGGGGGGGGGGGGGGGGGGGGGAACCGGCAACCGGTAACCCCCCCCTCCCGGTAGATGAAAACCGTCGCATGGGGGATGCGGAGCCGGGGCTGGTCCCTGTGGGATGGGGAGGACCGGGACGACGGGGGGGGTGTCCCTATAGCGTGGGGGGACTGGTCGGGCCCCTGGGAGCCCGGGGGGGGGGGGGAGCCCCCCCCCCCCGGGCCCCCAGGGTACCGACCAGTCCTCAGGGATTTCCAGTCTGTCGCTGTAGGGGTCTGTCACCTATAGGGAACATAAGGACTGGGCTGTGAAGGGGGGGGGGGGGGGGCTACGCGGTGTCCCCTATAGAGATGGGGAGTATCGGGGGGGGGCGACACACTGCGGGGGGGGTGTGTGTGTCTCTGAGGCCACCCTCCAGCCCCACCTCTGTGTCCCCAGCGAGATACTGGGATGTCCCCAAAGCCTCCCCGGGCGCGAGGTGCTGGGGGTGACAACGGCGCGAGGACACACGTCCCCGTCGGCCACGTGCCATTCCCAGCCTGGCACACGGTGGCCCAAAGTGGGGACAAAGTGTCCCGTGAGGAGAAGCCAAGGGGGCTCGGACGCTCGAGGGGTCCTGGGTGCTTTGGGAGCCCCACTCCAGCTTCCAAATTTCCTCCCAATTTCCCTCCGTGGGGCCCTCGCCTGTCCCCGTCGCACCACGTGTGTCCCCTCTCTGGCTCTCCCCGACCTGCGGCCGCTTTTCATCTGGGCCAGTCATTTTTTTTTTTGTGCCGTGATCCAATTTTTTAATTTTTTTTTTTTTTTTTTAAATGTGTTCCACGGCCCGGAGCTCGGAACAATAGACTGCGGCTGGCACCTGTCCCCGGGAGGGATCGCTCCCACAGAGGTTATGTCCCCGTCCCTCTCCCCCACATTGGGGACAGACCCTCTCCCTCCCCTGATGGTGGCAGCCTGGGCTTCCCCCTCCTGCTGCAGAGCCACCCCGGGGCTGAATTAGGTCGATTTATTTAGATTTTTTTTTTAAAAAAATGACAGTCTTTATGAAGGGAAGTGATTAATATCACTCATCCCAGCCGCTCAGCTCCGTGCTGGGTGGGGGGAAAGTTTGGGAAGAGGGGAAAACCCCCACCTTTTTCCCAAGGAAATCCCTCAGGATCAAGAATGATGTTGGGGACTCGGGGCTGCTGAGAACCGGGGTGACCCCACGGGTACCCCCGTCCTGGCCGTGGCGGTGGGCACCCTCCTCTGCATCCCCATCCCGGGGCCGTGGGGGGCCCGGTGCTGCCCGTTAGGCAGGCAGGGGGTGCTGGGGGCAGAGCCCTCGCCCCTCTCCGTCCCCCTTTTCCCCCTCATCGCCGCCGTTTCCAGCTGACGGGCGACATCAAAGCGTTGTCTTCTCGCCAACCTGCCACGCTCCGGCGTCTGCCGGGAGCACGAAGCCCCGGCGCCCGCCTCAGAACCCCCAGAGATGCTGCAGTGGAAGGGGGGGGGACGACACTGCGGCGGCGTCCCCTCGCCCCCACCCAGCACCCCACCGCGCTGCCAGCGAACACCGGGAGATTAACCGCACCGGCCGGGCTTCGCCAGCCCCTGGCGTCGCCTTCTCTCGCCGGCCTTGAGCCAGTCCCGGCTTGGAGGCAGCCGGTGGCACAGGGTGGGGGGTGGGGGTGGGGGGGCGGTCACGGTGCCCTGCTCTCCCCTTTCCTCCGGCATCCAAGCGGGCGGCACTGCCGAGGGGTGCCCGCAGCAGGGGGGGTGCCGCGGGGCTGGCGGCGCATCCGGGTGGCGCCTGTTTAACCAGCACCACGTGCCACCGCGCTCGGGTCACGCCAAGGCGAACGGTGCCAGGGAAAGGGGGGGCAGTGCCGGGTGTCTTCGTGGCCCCCGGGCGTGGGCGTGTGGCCTGGGTGACCCCATAGCCCCTCCATGGGGTTTGGCATCCCCGGATGGGGGGGGGGGGGGAATGTCCTGGAGGGTGGGGGTCATCCTGCCTGAAGACCCCCCCGCCTCAGCATCCCCCCAGCCAGGTGTCCCCCTGGGACTCCAGCATCTCCTTGCCCAGAGCATCTGCCACCCCTGAGCACCCCCCTGCCCCCAGTATCCTACACCCTGAGCACCCCCCTGCCCCCAGTATCCCTCACCCTGAGCACCCCCCTGCCCCCAGCGTCCCCCTGCCCAAAGCACCTCCTACCCCTGAGCACCTCCCTGCCTCAGTGTCCCCGCACCCTGAGCACCCCTTTGCCTCAAGCACCCCCCTGCCCAGAGCATCCCCCAACCCTGATCCCCCCACCACCACCTTGAGCATCCTCTCCCATTCCACAGGCTGATCCCCGGACTGGGGCCCAGTAGCCTGGCTAAGCTGGCCGAGCCGGGGGGACTGGGCACTGCGGGACATCGCAAGACCATAGAACAAAAATCCCAATGCAAGAGGCGCCGGGGCACACGTGGTGGGGGGCAGCCCCTCATGAGGGGGTCTCAGGGCTCTGTGGGGGTCTCGGGGCTGCAGCTCTCCCCGTGCGTTTTCTCTTCCAGTCCGAGTACCACTACGAGTACACGGCGTGCGACAGCGCGGGCTCGCGGTGGAGGGTGGCCGTGCCGCACACACCGGGACTCTGCACCGGCCTGCCGGACCCCGTCAAGGGCACCGAGTGCTGTAAGGTTGGGGGCACGGAGGGTGGGGATGGGGGGTGGTCCTGGGGTGTGGGAAGAGCAGGGGTGGGAAACGAGGGCGAGGCGGGGGAGGAGGGGAGCGATGAGACGAAGCGTTGGCTTTTCCATCAGCTCCGTCGGTGCCTTCAAAGGCGGCGACGGGACGTGGCTGCGCGGCAGCGCCGAGCGCTCGTTGGCTCTGTCAGCTCCGCACCGGCGAGGCCGGGATGCGATGAAGGGGATGGAAATCCCACCGGGCCCCCCTCCCGCCAAGCCTTGGGGGGTGCCGTGGCTCTGCGGCGCGCTTCGGCAGCGGGGCGGGGGGTGGCATCCTGCCTGGTGCTTGCCGGGGAAGCGCCACGGCGTTGCCAAAACTCATCAATCGAAGGGGGTTCGGCTTGCCGCCGTGGGGCTGTGCAGGGATGGGGGATCCCAGAGCCAGCCAGGCACCCCTGCCAGCGGGGAGCGCTCCGAAAAGCGGAGCTGAGGATGACGAGGCCGAAGCAGCACCGGGGTGAGGGGGAGCAGGGGAACGGCCGCCCTGACCCCCCTCCTCGTTGCACGGGGGCAGCTTTCTCCTGCAAGGCGGGCGAGTTCCTGGACATGAAGGCGCAGGCGTGCAAGCCCTGCGCCGAGGGCACCTACTCGCTGGGCACCGGCGTCCGCTTCGACGAGTGGGACGAGGTGCCCCACGGCTTCGCCAACGTCGCCACCAACCTGGAGGTCGACGACGGCTTCGGCGACGCGGTGGAGAACTGCACCGCGTGAGTCGCCGCGCCGCCACCGGCACGGTGCTTCCCTGTTAACGGCGGGGCTGGAGCCCGGGGAGGATGCTCGGGGTGCTGGCCACCCCTGCAGTGAGCAGGATGGGTGCTGCCACACCTCTGTGCAGCGAGAGCACCCCGTTTCCCCGACACCCCGTCCCCCACGCTCCCTTCCGTCACCCTTCCCTGGGAGGCGATGCCAGCAGGGCGCCGCGGGGGACACCCCAGCCGCAGCAAGGGGACACCCGGGCAGCATCACCCCCACCCGCGGTGGCAGGACCCCAACTCCCTGGGACACCCCCACCAACCTCAGAGAGGGAGCACCCATGGGAGCCCCCACACCTTCGTGCCACGAGCCAGCACCTTTATTTTCCACCCTGGCCCGTTGACCAGAGCCCTCCTGCCAGCCGGTTGCACCGGCACCCGCCGCGCTGCCCCGCGCCCGCCGCAGCATTTATGCAACTTGCAAATGTAACCTACTTCCAGCGGCGCTTTAATTATTCAGCCGCCGTCCCCGGCGCAGCTCCGGCGCAGCAGGATCCCACTCTCCTCCTCCCCGCAGCCCACCCGCCTCTCGCCGGCACAGCAGGCACAGGCTTTGGGGGAGAGGTCCCCTAGGGATAAGGGTCCGGCCGCTGCACAGCGACGTGTCCCCCGGGCTGTCCCCAACTCTCCATCTGGAGTTCCCCAGGCTGTCCCCAAACTCCCGTGTCCAACGCCTCCTCCCTGCTCCACCCGCCCGGTGACCGTCCCCGCCGTCCCCACCGTGGCTGCCGCAGGGTTCGGGCTGGTGACAGAGCCCGCGGTCTGTGCCACCCCCCCGCCCAGGTCGACGTGGGTGCCGCTGGGGGACTACGTGGCCTCCAACACGGACGAGTGCACGGCCACCCTCATGTACGCCGTCAACCTCAAGCAGTCGGGCACTGTCTCCTTCGAGTACATCTACCCCGACAGCAGCATCGTCTTCGAGTTCTTTGTAGGTGACAGGAGCCCGCAGGGGTGGAGGGTGGGCGTCCCTGGGGACATGGCGGGGGTCCCTGGGGACACGGAGGGGGGCGATCCGTGTCCTGACGCCGGCCCCGCAGGTGCAGAACGACCAGTGCCAGCCCACGGTGGAGGAGTCGCGCTGGATGCGGACGACGGAGAAGGGCTGGGAGTTTCACAGCGTGAGTGAGGGCGCGGGGCGAGAGGTGACACGGGTGGGGGGTCCCTCGGCACAGCCCCCGGAGTCCCTTGTCCTTCCCCTGGGAAGAAGATGCTCCACAGCGATGCGGAGAGGGTGGTGGGTGACGGCAGTCAGGGCTTAGTGCTTCAACACCCCCCACCCATGGGTGCTAACACCCTCCCCAGCAGTGGGACCACCCGACCACCCCCCCCAGCACCCCCCACCCCTTTTCCAGGTGGAGCTGAGCCGCGGCAACAACGTGCTGTACTGGCGGACCACGGCTTTCTCCGTGTGGTCCAAGGTCCCCAAGCCGGTGCTGGTGAGGAACATCGGCATCACAGGTAGGGGGGTGCAGGCTTGGGGGGTGGGGGGGTCCCACCCCACCCTCCTGACGCCTCCCTGAGCACCTTCCCGCTGCCAGGGGTGGCTTATACCTCCGAGTGCTTCCCCTGCAAACCCGGCACCTACGCCCCCGCCGCCGGCTCCTCCGCCTGCCAGCTCTGCCCCGCCGACACCTTCTCCAGCAAAGGAGCCACCGCCTGCCAGCCCTGCGAGCCCCCCGCCTACGCCGGTGAGAGGTGGCAGCCACGGCCCCCTCCCCTGTCCCCTCACCCTAGAAGTGGCCACCGGGTGCCCTTGTCCCCCCTGCGGGGCTGCCCCTGGGAGAGGTGATGTGAGGAGCAGGGAGGACCTGCCAGCGCTTGGTTGGGGGGTGGGGGTGGGGGTGGGGGGCTCACGGGCATCCCGCTGGTGGCACGGTGGCAGGGACAGCGGGGAGGTCCCCTCGCCAGGCTGGCTCAGCCACCGATCTTCCCCCGCCGTCGGCAGAGCCCGGCTCGGCGTCCTGCAAACCGCGGCCGCCCTGCACCGACAAGGATTACTTCTACACCCACACCGCCTGCGACACCCACGGCGAGGTACGGACCCGGGGCGGGGGGATAGCGGGGGGGCTGGCACCTGCTGTCCCCGTGTGTGTCACCCCAGCTCAACCCCCCCTTCCCCCGGGCAGACCCAGCTGATGTTCAAATGGGCCGAGCCGAAAATCTGCAGCGAGGAGCTGCCGCAGGCGGCCCAGCTGCCCCCGTCCGGGGTGAAGAGCAAGTGCCCCCCTTGCAACCCCGGCTTCGCCAAAGCCAACGGCAGCGCCTGCCAGCCCTGTCCCTACGGCTCCTACTCCAACGGCTCCGGTAAGGACATCCCCGTCATTGTCCCCAAGGGGTGACCAGGGCACCTGGAGCTGCTGGTAGGGGGGGGGGGGGAGAGAAGGTGGGTGCCACCCCGGTGCAGCATGGTCCTCTCCTGTCTCTGTGACTCTGGTAAGGATGTCCCCATCATTGTCCCCAAGGGGTGACCAGAGCACCCAGAGCTGCTCATGGGGGAGATGGGTGCCATCCCAGTGCAGGGTTGTCCCCTCTTGTCCCTATGACCCCAGTAAGGATGTCCCCATCATTGTCCCCAAGGGGTGACCAGGGCACCCAGAGCTGCTCGTGGGGGAGATGGGTGCCATCCCGGTGCAGGGTTGTCCCCTCTTGTCCCTAGGGCTCCTATTCCAACAGCTTCGGTGAGGATGTCCCTGTCATTGTCCGCAGGGGGTGACCAGGGCACCCAGAGCTGCTCGTGGGGGACACTAAGGGTGCCACCCTGGTGCAGCGTTGTCCCCTCCTGTCCCTATGGCTCCAGTAAGGACGTCCCCATCATTGTCCCCAAGGGGTGACTGGGGCACCCAGAGCTGCTGGCGGTGGCGGGGGGGGAGAAGACGGGTGCCACCGCGGTGCAGGGTTGTCCCCTCCTGTCCCTACGGCTCCTATTCCAGCAGCTCCAGTAAGGACATCCCCATCATTGTCCCCAGGGGGTGACTGGGGCACCCAGAGCTGGTGCGGGGTGGGAAAGGTGGGTGCCATCCCAGTGCAGGCTTGTCCCCTCCTGTCCCCAGGCTGCCTCAGCTGCCCGCTGGGCACCGAGCCGGCGCTGGGCTTGGAGTACAAGTGGTGGAACGTGTTGCCCCCCAACATGGAGACCACCGTCCTCAGCGGCATCAACTTCGAGTACAAGGGGATGGCAGGTAGTGCTGGGACACTGTCCCCTCGCTGTCCCCTCCCGCGGGGGCAGCCGGGGACCCCCGCTGAGCCGTCACCGTGTCCTTGCAGGCTGGGAGGTGGCCGGGGACTACATCTACACGGCGGCGGGAGCCTCTGATAACGACTTCATGATCCTCACGCTGGTGGTCCCCGGCTTCAGGTGAGGTGGGGACCAGCACCGGGGTGTCCCCAGGGAGTGGGGGGATGTTGCCATGGGGCAGGGTCCGGCAGCGTCCCCACGTCCATCCCCATGCCCGTCCTCAGCCCTCCGAGCCCGGTGCTGGAGGACGCGGAGAGCAAGGAGGTGGCCAGGATCACCTTCGTCTTCGAGACGGTCTGCAGCGTCAGCTGCGAGCTCTACTTCATGGTGGTGAGCGGAGGGGACACGGGGCGGGGATTTAGGGGACACACCCTGGGTTTTGGCGGGGGGCGGGGGGGGGGGGGTGTCCCACCATTCCTCTGTCCCCGCAGGGCATCAACTCCCGCACCAACACGCCGGTGGAGACGTGGACGGGCCCCAAGGGGAAGCAGTCCTACACCTACGTCGTGGAGAAGAACGCCACCATGAGCTTCACCTGGGCCTTCCAGCGCACCCCCTACCACGAGGCGGTGAGGGACAGGGGGGGTGACACCCCCCGGGGGGGCTGCGGGTGCCGGTGGGCGATGGTGACGGGGGCTCTCGGTGCCAGGGCCGGCGGTACACCAGCGACGTGGCCAAGCTCTACTCCATCAACGTCACCAACGTGCTGGGAGGGGTGGCATCCTTCTGCCGGCGCTGCGCCCCCGAGCCGGCCGGATCCTGCGCCCCGTGTCCCCCCGGGAACGCCGTGGACCGCAGCTCGGGCACCTGCCGGCCGTGCCCACCCGGCACCTACCTGCGGGGTCACCCCTCGGACGGGACCCCCGCCTGCCACCCCTGCGGCCCCGGCACCCGCAGCAACCAGGTGCCCGTCCCCGCGTGTCCCCCCGGGGGTGGGGGGGGATGTCACCACGGGTGAGGCCACCCCCCCTCGGCCATCCCAGAGGGGTGATGCTGTGGGCCCCGGAGGGGTGGCACCAGCCTGTCCCCCCTGCATTGTGGGTGGGTGACACTGTCTGGATGGGTGATGCCAATCCCTAGCTGTCCCCAGGGAGGTGACACCAGCCCCTCTGGCTGTCCTGGGTGGGTGACACTGTCTGGATGGGTGACACCAGCTCCCTAGCCATCCCCAGAGAGGTGACACCAGCCCCTCTGGCCCTCCTGGGTGGCTGACAGTACCTGACCCTGGGTGGGTGACACTGTCTGGAGAGGTGACCCCAGCCCCCCAGCCGTCCCCAGGGAGGTAACTCCAGCCCCCCTGGCTGTGCTGGATGGGTGACAGGGTGGGTGACAGTGTCTGACCCCGTGTGGGTGACACCACCCCTCGGCTGTCCCTGACGGGCAATGCCAGCTCTCCGCTGTCCCCAAGGGGATGACCCCGGCCGCCCCCAACGGCTGCCACTACCTGTCCCCAGCGGGGTGACGCCAGCCCCCCCGGCCGTCCCTGACCGCCCCCTCCTGCCCCCCGCCCCAGCTCCGCTCCCTCTGCTACAACAACTGCAGCTTCTCGCTGGCGCTGCCGGGCCGCATCCTGCGCTACGACTTCTCGGCGCTGGCCGCCGGCACGGCCTTCGCCAGCGGCCCCAGCTTCACCGCCAAGGGCCTCAAGTACTTCCACCACTTCAACCTCAGCCTCTGCGGCAACCAGGTGAGGCCGGGGCGGCCACCCCTGCTGCGGCACCCATGGCACTGCCACCCCTGCTGCGGCACCCATGGCACTGCCACCCCTGCTGTGACACCCATGGCACTGCCACCCCTGCTGCTGCCACCCCTGCTGCTGCCACCCCTGCTGTGACACCCATGGCGCTGCCACCCCCGGCACCCATGGCACTGCCACCCCTGCTGCGGCACCCATGGCACTGCCACCCCCGGCACCCATGGCACTGCCAACCCTGCTGCTGCCACCCCTGCTGCTGCCACCCCTGCTGCGGCACCCATGGCACTGCCACCCCCGGCACCCATGGCACTGCCACCCCTGCTGCGACACCCATGGCGCTGCCACCCCTGCTGCTGCCACCGCTGCTGTGACACCCATGGCACTGCCACCCCTGCTGCAGCACCCATGGCGCTGCCACCCCTGCTGCGGCACCCGTGGAGACACAGGTGTGCAGGGCGGGCGTGCAAAAAGGCGTGCCAGGGCGCCCAGCCGCGCCAGCATGTGCACGGTCACGCGAATGTGTGTAAGCAGTTGCGTGTGCGGCTGTGAGTGTGCAGGCGTGCAAACACACACGCACACTCCTGCAAACACACACGCACACTCGTGCAAACACACACGCACACTCGTGCAAACACACGCATGCTCGCGCACACTTGTGTGCTCGCGCAAACACATATGCACACCTGCACTCATGCAAGTGTGTGCATGCTGTTGTGCAAATACAGGTGTACATGCGGGCATCCACGCCCCCATGCACAGCCGTGCAAACGCACAGGAACACGTGCACGCAGTCGTGCAAACACACTTGCACACTCATGCAAACCCACGCGGAAGCATGCACCAGCACTCACACGTGCTTGCACACGCATGCAAACACATGCACGCTCATGCAAGCGTACGTGCATACTCATGCACACTCGCACACTCATGCAAACACATATGCACACCTGCAGCCGTGCCGTGCAACCACGTGCACATAGTCGTGCAAACACATGCAGTTGTGCAAGCACGGGGGTACACGTGGGCATACACGCGCACACGCACACAGTCACGCAAACACCCGCACACCCCCGCGCTTGTGCAAGCACGCACGCTCGCGCGCGCACACGCGCAGTCCTGCACACGTGCACACACGCGTGTGCCCCCGCCGCCAGGGCAGGAAGATGGCCTCCTGCACGGACAACGTGACGGACGCCCGTCTGCCGGCGGGCGAGGGGGACCCTGCGCGGGTGGTGACGTCCTACGCCTGCCAGGCCATCCTGGTGCCCCCCGACGTCAGGGGCTACAAGACGGCCGTGTCCTCGCAGCCCGTCAGCCTGGCCGACCGCCTCGTGGGTGAGCTGTCACTCGGGGGGGGTCCTGTCCCGTCCCCACCCCCCGTGGGTTGACCTTCGTCCTCGCCGTCCCCTCCCGTGGGACCCCGGTGTCACCGGGACACCCCGCTCTCGCCGCAGGCGTCACCGCCGCCTCCACGCTGGACGGCATCGTGTCCCCCCCCGAGCACTTTCCTCCCGGCCACCCCGACCTGCCCGACATTGTCTTCTTCTACAGGTGAGGGTGGGTGGCCCCGGGGGGGGTGACAAACCCCCGCAGGGACCCCGCTGTGTGTGTGTGTCCCCCCTCCCTGACCCTCCCGCGTCCCCCTCGCCAGGTCCAACGACATGACACAGCCCTGCAGCGGTGGCCGGGCCACCGCCATCCGCCTGCGCTGCGACCCGCTGCGCCCCGGCACCGGCACCCTGGCCGTGCCCAGGTAGGTGGGGACACGGTTGGGGACAGGGGTGGCTTTGGGGACGGGACGGGGCGGGGGGGGTACATCCTCACAGCCCCCATGCACCCCTGCCCAGGGTGGCACCCCCATCTCCTGCCCTGGTTGCAGGGCATGGGGTGCTTTGCTTTGGGGACGCCGCCGTCCTGGTGTCCCTGACTCTGGGTTGTCACCGTTGGCCAGGGTGACGATGTGACCCTGGCCAACGGTGACAAGTCATCATGTGTGTGTGTGTGTGTGTGTCCCCCTCCCCAGCAAATGCCCCGAGGGCACCTGCGACGGCTGCACCTTCCACTTTCTCTGGGTGACAGGCGAGGCTTGTCCCCGCTGCTCCGCCGGCCACTACCGCCCCATCGTCGGCGCCTGCCTCGGTGGCATCCAGGTACCACGCACCGGGCGGGACGCCACGGCGATGGGCATCGCCCCCCCTCCGCTGAACCCCTCACCCCCTTCCCCCTCCGTGTTCCCCCCCACCCCAGAGAACCACCTACGTCTGGCGAGAGCCCCGGCTGTGCCGCGGCGGGCAGAGCTTGCCGGCGCAGCAGGTGAGGGGCTGCCGGAGCGTGGATTTTTGGCTGAAGGTGGGAATCTCGGCCGGGACCTGCGCCGCCGTCTTGCTCGCCGCCCTCGCTGCTTATTTCTGGAAGAAGAACCAAAAGTGAGCGACGCCGCCGGGGGAGGGGGGGGGGGGGACACAAGGACATGGGGACGGCTCGTGAAGCGGTCGGTGCCACCGCCGCGCTCTGTCCCCAGGCTGGAGTATAAATACTCCAAGCTGGTGATGAACGCGGCGGCCAAGGAGAGCGAGCTGCCGGCGCCGGATAGCTGCGCCATCATGGAGGGGGAGGACGCCGAGGACGACCTGGTCTTCGCCACCAAGAAGTCGCTTTTTGGCAAAATCAAGTCCCTCACGTCCAAGGTAAGGGCCGGGGCGGGGGAGGGGGTGCAGCCCCGGAGCAGACACTGGTGAAGCCACCGGCTTGCGGCTGCTCCGTGACTCAGTTTCCCCACCCAGTGGGGGGGGGGGCGGGCTGTGGGTTTGGCGGGGGGCTCAGCCCGCTGACGCCGGGGCTCACCGCAGAGGACGCCGGATGGTTTCGACTCCGTCCCGCTGAAGACGTCGTCCGGCAGCACCGCCATGGAGCTGTGACGGGGCGGGGGGGGGGCCACGCGCCCAACCCCCCCACCCCCCCAACGTGGCCTTAGGGACCCGCTTCGGACCGGAGCTTCGTTATGGCTTTTGTACGTCCCCATCCCCCCCCCAAACCGCCATGTGTCCCGTCCCCCCCCCGCCAGCCAAGCGCCGAAAAATGCCAAATACAGGTGTGGGGTTTGTACGACGGCTCCGTGTCCCCCCCGCGCCCCCCGGCTGGGCACAGGGACGCGGCACACGGGGGGCGGGGGGCAGGGGAGGGGAGCGTCGGGGTGCCGGTGGACCGTGCTCTGCCATGCCAGGCCATGCCGTGCCGTGCCGTGCTGGACCAGCCCACGCCAGCCGATGCTGTGCCAGGCCAGGCCAGGCCAGGCAATTCCTTGCCGTGCCGTGCCGTGCCGTGCCAGGCGAGGTGTGCCACAGCCCACCACCAGCCCCGTACCCGCCTCTCCCTGTCCGGGCTCCCTTGGCCACCAGCACAAATTGCCCAATTTGGGTGATTCTGCCCCAAAGCTGGTGCCCGATGCCGGGACGGCGTTTACCGTCACCACCATGGCGCATGGGGCAGCACGTCCCCACGCAGCTGTGGGGCATCCTGGGGGTCCCCTGTGGCCTCAGTGCCAGAGCCCCTCATTCCCACAGACCCCCAGGGTCCCCCAGCTCAGGGGGTAGGGGCCGGTGCCAGCCCCCCCGGGACCCCCGGCCCTTTTTACACGGTTTTTACCACATTTTCTAGGTGGTGCCGGGGGATCCGCATGTCCCCGCAGCGCAATAAAGATGGATCTTTCTGTCTCCCGCCTGGCCCCGCCATCTCGGGGGGGGCAGGGACGGGGTCCCCACATGGATAAGGGCACCCAGGAGCCCTCCGGGAGCCCCCCAGGGGGGCGGACAGTGGGGTCCAGCTCCCCGCCTGGGGATGCCAGGGGGCTGCCACCGCAGTGCGGGGGGGCGGCCGTCCCAACCCCGGCCTTCCCTACTGGGGACCATGTCCCGGGATATGTCCCCCCGCGGTGGGGGCCGGTGTTGGGGTGCCATGGGGAGCCACGGGGAGCTGTAGGGGTGCGCGGGGGGGGGGACGCTTGGGGACACCCAGGGCCCCCTGGGGCTGCTTGGGGGGGGGGGGGGGGGTGCCGGGAAGGGGGTGCTGAGGGGCCACCAGAGTACCCGGGGGTGGCCAGGGAGACAGAGGGACACCGGGGGGGGGCTCGGGGGGGCCCGAGCGGACACGCAGAGTCCCCGGGGACTCCCGGGGCCACCGAGGGATGCTCAGAGCCCCGCCCCCCCGTGCTCCACCCCGCGCATGCGCCAGGGGGCGCTGCTCCCCGCAGCACGCGCATCCCCCGCCGCTGCCGGCGCAGGCCGGCCTCCGCGCATGCGCGGCTTTCTCGGCGCATGCGCGCTGTGGCGCGGCTGCCGCCGGGAGCTGACAGGAGCCGCCGCCGCCGCCGCCGCCGCCGCCGCCGCCATCATGGTGCTGGACCTGGACCTGTTCCGCGCCGACAAGGGCGGGGACCCCGCCATGGTGCGGGAGATGCAGCGCAAACGCTTCAAGGATCCGGCGCTGGTGGACGCGCTGGTGCGGGCCGACGGCGCCTGGCGGAGGTGTACGTGGGGCGGGGGGGCCGGGCCGGGCCGGGGGCTGGCGCCCCCCCCCCTGGGCTGCGGGGTGAGGGGGGGGGGGGGGGCTGAGGGGACCTGGCACCCCCTAGGGCTGGGGGACCCCCCGGAGGGCTTGTCACAAAGACCCGCCGCCCCCCCCCCCCCCCCCCAGAGGGGACCCTGTGTCCCAGGCTGGGCGTGTCACCTCTTACACGCCGCCGGGGTGGGGGACCTCTCTCAGCCCCCCCAGCCTGGTGGCCTGTCCCCAGGTGATGCTTCTGCATCTCCCCTCCCCAGGGATGGGGGATCTCTTAAGGGAGCCTGTCTCCAAACGCCCTCACTGAGGCGGGGTGACCTTTGGGGGAATCCCTCACGCCCTCTTCCCCAGCCTGGGGGGATCTCCTTGGGGATCTTTCCCCTCTGGGACTGCGGGAGCCTGTGGGTGATCCCTGCGGGGGCCGGGGGCATGTCGCTGGTGGATCCCCCTCATTCCCTGGGGCTGGGGAGAGGTCCTCCCGGTTCATCCCCTCTTCCTTCCTCCCCAGACCTGGAGGCACATCCCTGATGCCCGTCCCCCTTAGCCTGCACGTGGATCCCCACGGGTGATCCAGCGCCAGCAGGGATCCGCAGGGAGACGCTCCCTACGCTGCCGCCCGAGCCGCACTGCTGCAGGATCTGGCCGGGCAGGACAGGGGGGTTCCACACGCTGCCACCCCCCACATGTGGGGATAAATCCATGCCCGGGCGGTTCGAGGGGGCAGGAGCAAAGGCCCCGTTGCCCCCAGCCCAGGTGGGAGGTGGGGCAGGGGGAGCTGCCATCCCAGTGGGAGCAGGGTGTGGTGGGAGGCGAGGAGGGGTGGGTGCCCCAGAGCCCTGCAGTTCCCAGGGCGCCCAGGTCCCCCTTCGCCGCCGCCCCGGGATGAAAGAGGCGGCTTTGAACACCCTTTTAGCGCTGCTGCCTTGATGTGGATGAGCCCGGCCCTGCTTAATCACGCCCGGCGCGTCCCCTGGCTCCGTCCCGGCCCTCAGCACCACTTTCGTTTCATCCGAGGGCCTTTCATCCCTCAGGACCAGCCAGCTTTCCAGGCCGGCGGTGGGGGCTGTGCCCCAGCCCCCTCCCCGCGGGGCTCCAGCCTGTCCCGGCAGCAGTGGGTGCTGCGGAGGGGAGCGCTGGCGCGTAACTGGGAGGCGCAGGGCTGGCAGGACGCGCTGGAGAGCGCCCGGCTGATGCAATCCCCCGCCTGCCGGGGCCGTGGGGCTGGTGGGAGGCTGCCAGGGTGGTGTTGGCCGTGCCTTGTCCCCTGGCTCGTCACCCTTTTGCGTTCCCTGGCTCTGAATCGTTCCCCGTGGGTCTGATCCTGCCTGCAGGTGGGGGTGTCGCCTTGTTGGGGTGATCCCTGGCCTTGGAGTGTCTCTGGTGTGGGCTGCCCTGCCAGGAGGGGACGGCTGCGTCCTGGGCTCTGCCCTTCCCAGCCCTGCTGTCACCACGGGGGACCTCCCCGCTCCCCTCATCCAGCACCCCAAATCTCATCGCTGTGGCCGCAGAGCCCTGGATCTGCTCAGCCCGCAGCGGCCTCAGCCCAGTGCGGGGGTCCTGGTGGGCCCGTGGCCCAGTTGCAGCGTGTTTGCTGCTCCCCACCTCTCTGCCCTGCATCGTGGCTGGCCCTACACCATCAAACTCTCCCCTGTCCTTCTGAAACGCCCCGGGCTGGTGGCGCTGGGCATCCCTGGAGCTGCCGGCCCCAATCCTGCTCCCACCTCCATGGCCCCTCTCAGTGCCGGAGGGAGATCCCGGCCCTGCTGCCACTGGTGCAGCTGGCTGATGGCTCCTTCCCCTCCCCTTTCCAGGCAGGTTTCGTGCCGATAACCTGAACAAGCTGAAGAACCTCTGCAGCAAAACCATCGGGGACAAGATGAAGGTGAGGCCCGAGGGCCGACGGTCCCGGCAGCGATTCACTGGCGGGATGTTACTAACGGGGCGTCTCCCCCAGGTCCCTGCTCCGCAGGTCTCTCCCTTGCATCATCAAGGAGTATTTTTCCCCTGAAACTTTACTCTTTAACCCTAGTGGGGTTTCTTTTTCCTCCTTTTACAGAAAAAAGAGCCCGTGGGGACGGACGAGTCCGTGCCGGAGAGCGTACAGAACCTCGACGAGCTCACGGCCGACATCCTGGGGGTGAGTCTGACCCCGTCTCCCCCCACTGCGCCGCTGGCCTGCCCAGTTTGTCCAGATCTTCGCCTGGAATTCCCTGAGTTGGTGGTGTGAGGTGCCCGGAGCCCCAGCACTGAGCGAGGGGGAGCTGCCTGCACCCCCTGCCAGGAGGATTGGAGGATCCTTGTCCCCCCTGTCCCGCCCAGCAGCAACCAGCTCCTGCTCCGTCTCCTTCATCTAAACATCCGCCTGGGGTGGCAGCTCGCCAGCCCGGGGCTCGTCCTGCGCTTCCCAGGCGGGATCGAGCAGCCTCAATCCTTACGTCCCCTCTGCCAGGCCTTTCCTCCCTGCCCCGCTCCCCTTCCCAGCTCGTTAACCGCGATGGTTAACGAGCGTGGCGGCGGCTTTTGCTGCCGCGGGAGCTGGCTGCTCCCCCTCGGCCCCACCAGGCGCTGCGTGATGCCGCCACTCAGGCCCTTTCAGAGCCCGACTTGTGTCGCCCTTTGTCCCCTCGGGCCGGCGTTCGGTGTGTCCAGCCCACGGTTCTGCTCCAAACGCCGCGAGGGGCGGTGCTGAACCGCGCTGGGCCGGCGGCCCCCTCTCCCCGGCGGGTTCTTCCCTTCCCCCCCCCCTCACCCGGGGTCCCTGCGCAGGCGCTGCAGGTGTCCCAGATCAAGAAAGTCCGTCTCCTCATCGACGACGCCATCCTCAAGTGCGACGCCGAGCGCGGGCGGCTGGAGGCCGAGCGTTTCGAGAGCCTGCGGGAGATCGGGAACCTCCTGCACCCCTCGGTGCCCATCAGCAACGACGAGGTAGGGGCGGGAGCGCGCCGGGGGCCGGCTGCGGCGCTTCGTCGAAGCCAAACAACGGCTGGCGAGTGCAGGGGGGGGGGGGGGGGCGAGCGAGCGGCGGGGAGGTCCCCCCCCAACCCCGGGTCGGTGGGGGCGGGTGATTGAAATCTGCATGACAAGACAGCGGTTCCTGCTGGGAGCAGACAAAGAGCCGCTCAGACAACGCTGGGCACGGCCATTGTTGGGGGAATACATGGGAACCTGGCGTCCAGCCGCGGGGCTGGGGTCTCCCTCGGCTGCCTGCATTCAGCCGCAGGAATGGTTTGCTGGGGGAGCACAATCGGGCCGGGCCGGCTGCCAAGTGGCCGCACAATAAGCGCCCGGCTGGCCTCGGGACTGGGCTTCCAGGCTCTGTCGTCTGGGATCCCAAACTGGGCCCGGCGCGGTGACTGGTGTCGCCGCCGCTGCCGCCGCCCCAGGGAGCTGGGGCGATGGGCTCCCCCTCTCCGCCTTCGTGCAGGATGCGGACAACAAGGTGGAGCGGGTGTGGGGCGACTGCAGCTGCAGGAAGAAGTATTCCCACGTCGACCTGGTGGTGATGGTGGACGGTTACGAGGGGGAGAAGGGGGCCATCGTCGCGGGCAGCCGGGGCTACTTCCTGAAGGTGCGAGCGCAGACCCCCGCGGGGGCCTGGAAGGGGTCGGAGCCAGAGGGAGAGCTGGGGGGAACGGGGGGAAGGGGGGTCCTGGCTTCTCCTGCCCTGGGCCGAGCTCTCTGCAGCGGGGTGAGCTCACACCGAGCCGGCTCGTCGCGTGGGACCGACTCCGGCCTCGATGGTGCTGCCCCGGCAGCCTCCGGGCCCGCTCCGGCGTCCCCGCCGCGCTTTGGGGGGTGATGCTGAGCCTGGAGCTGGCGTGGGCTGGACGTGCTCCCAGACCTGCTGAGCCAGAAGGGATGGCCCAGCGGGGGGGGTGTGCGTGTGACAGGCGGTGGCTTCTTGTCCCCCAGGGTCCCCTGGTGTTCCTGGAGCAGGCCCTGATCCAGTACGCCCTGCAGAGCCTCCGCGCCAAGGGCTACACTCCCGTCTACACCCCCTTCTTCATGCGGAAGGAGGTGATGCAGGAGGTGGCCCAGCTCAGCCAGTTCGACGAGGAGCTCTACAAGGTGAGCGCCTCGACGCCCGCCGGGGCTCCCCGGCTCCTCGCCTGGCACCCGCCGGCCCCTCCGGGCACCGGCTTTCCGGCTGAGGTCCCCTCTGCCCGCGGCGAGACGTCTCGGGGGGGGAGTTGGTCTTCGGGGGGGAGTTGGTCTTCGCAGCTGAGGCGGTGGTTGTCATGGCGATGCGGTGATGGGGAGGTGGCTCGTCCCCAGCCTCGCCATCGGGGCCTTTGAACGAGGCCAAACGGCAGCTGCTCCCGTTCCCCAGCCGGCCCCTTCCCGCTCCCAGCGCCGGCCCTGGAAAGCCTCGGCTGCCTGCGCATCTGCCGGGGAGCCTCCGTCCCCGGAGAGGTGCGGGAGCAGCTGGGGACGGGGGACGGTGGCTCTCGCCCCCCCTCCAGGTGATCGGCAAAGGCAGCGAGAAGGCCGACGACAGCTCCATCGACGAGAAGTACCTGATCGCCACCTCGGAGCAGCCCATCGCCGCGCTGCACCGCGACGAGTGGCTGAAGCCGGAGGAGCTGCCCCTCCGGTACGCGGGGCTGTCGACCTGCTTCCGCCAGGAGGTGGGCTCGCACGGCCGCGACACCCGCGGCATCTTCCGCGTCCACCAGTTCGAGAAGGTGAGGGCGCGGCGGGGGGCGGGGGGCGGCGTTTTGGGAGGTTTAGGGGGAGCTGAATCCCGGCGCCGACGGTGGGGTTCCCTTCTTTTGTTTTTATTGCCAGATCGAGCAGTTCGTCTACGCTTCGCCCCACGACAACAAGTCGTGGGAGATGTTTGAGGAGATGATCGCCACGGCGGAGGAGTTCTACCAGTCCCTGGGCATCCCCTACCACATCGTCAACATCGTCTCGGGTAGGGGCTCCCTCGCCGCGGAGGGAGGAGAGCGGCCACCTCTGCCAGCGCCTCGGGTGTCACCGTGGCCCTGACCCACTTCCCGGCTCAGCTGCCTTTGTCCTTGGCTCGGCTTCCCCGTGGTGGTGTCTGTCCCCAGCCCTGGCGAGGGGGAGGAGGCGCCTCAGCCCTGGGGCGCCTGGAGGAAGGCCGTTTTCCTGCAGAGTCCTTTGCTTTGCACCCAGGACCCAGCGGGGGCACCTTGCTGCGCCACAGCTGTCCCTGCCAGAGGGATAGTGTGAGCGTCCCAGCTCCCCCTGGAAGCTCTCCCAGGAAAATTATCCCGTTTAAATGCCCTTTCCCAGCCTCCCCACTGCGGAGCAGGAGCCCCCGGCCCTTCCGCAGTCACCTCAGTGGCTTCACGCCTCTCGCTCGTGGCGCTGCCCCCCTCCCCGTGACGGGCAGGTGGAGCAGGACCCCCCACCCCGCTCAGCGCTGCCCCCTCCCCCTCTCCCAGGCTCCCTCAACCACGCTGCCAGTAAGAAACTGGACCTGGAGGCCTGGTTCCCGGGTTCCGGCGCTTTCCGCGAGCTCGTGTCCTGCTCCAACTGCACCGACTACCAGGCGCGGCGCCTGCGCATCCGCTACGGCCAGACCAAGAAGATGATGGACAAGGTGAGGCCGAGCTGCTGGGCTGGGGTGAGAGGAGGAGGGGGGTTCCCGCTCGCCCCCTCCTCACCTTTGCCGTGTCCCACCACCCCCCCCCCCCCCGCCGTGTCCCCCCACCACAGGTGGAGTTTGTCCACATGCTCAACGCCACCATGTGTGCCACCACCCGCACCATCTGCGCCATCCTGGAGAACTACCAGACCGAGGAGGGCGTCCGCATCCCGGAGAAGCTCCGAGACTTCATGCCCCCAGGTAACACCCAGCACCCCTTCCCTTCCCCGAGGGACTGGGGGACGGGACTGGTTCCCAGTGCCCCCCCGCCCCACCGTGGTACCTGCTGTGTCCCCCCCCTGCCCTGCCCAGACCTCCGGGAGCTGATCCCCTTCGTGAAGCCGGCGCCCATCGAGCAGGAGCTCTCCAAGAAGCAGAAGAAGCAGCAGGAGGGGGGCAAAAAGAAGGCGGGGGGGGGAAGCGAGCGGGTCCTGGAGGAGCAGATGCAGAACATGGGGGTCAACAGCGCCTGAGTCCTGTGTGTGTGTCCCACCCCCCCCCCCCCCCCGCACCCGCCGCTGCCACCGCAGGGACCTTGGGAGCCTCCTGACTCCTCCTGCCTTCATCCCCGCCTGGGCTGCGCCCATCGCCTTCGCTTCAGGGCCGGGCTGCGGCATCACCGCCCGGCCCCCCCCCCCCCCTCCACGGCACGGAGCCCCCCCGCGCTCCCACGGGATGAAGGACTGATGCCAGCGGGGCTCCGGCCCCCCCATAGCTGTCCCCCCCCCCTTCCCTGCTGAGCGGGGCTGGGGACCCCCTGGCCCCTTCCCTGGGGGGGGGGGAAATGTCTCCTCCTGCCCTCCAATAAAGCCAAGAACTACTGAGCTGCGTGTCCCTGGGGGGGGAGGGGGGAACAAAGGGGGGGCGGGGGGGGCTCCAGCCAGTTGGGGGGGGGGGCCTCCAGCCCGGCGGGGGGGTCCTGGCTGCCTTTCACCCCCCTACCCCCCACCCCCGCCGGTCCCGCACAATGGCCCAGACAAAGGCTGCGCTCGCCCGAGCCCATTTGTAATTCAAAGAGGGGCCGGGGGCCCCCAACGCCTCGGCCCCAGCTGCCAGCCCGGACCCCCCCCCCCGGGAGGGGGGGGGGGGGGGGGGGCTGCGTGCCTCAGTTTCCCCAAGAGCCAGGGGTCCGGCTGTCAGCCCCGTGCTTGTGCGTGGGAAACCCCTGCCTGCACCCGTGGGGTGCTGGGGAGGGAACCCAGGCGTCGGGCGCCCCCCCCCCCCCCCCCGCCCCTCCCCGCCGCAGCGCCCCGATGAGCCGGTTGGGCTCGTCCTCGCCCCGTTCCCCCCCTTTGAAGGGCTCCGGGGCCGGCGGCCAGGGCGGGGAGAAGCCCCGGTGAGTCACCGGAGCCCCCGGGGCAGGTGCCGGGGGGGGTCCCCGGGTGGCTCCCCAGCACCCACCCTGGCTGTGGGTGCTCCCCACCCCCCCCCACACCCCGTCTTCGCGCACCCATCCGACCCGTTCTGCTGCCGGGGCCCCCGGGCCGGGCTCTGCACCGTCCTGCCCAGCACCCACGCCCTGCGCCCGGCGCCGCCAGCCAGGATGGGTGCCAGGCGCGAAGGGGGGGGCTGCACCCACGGCCCCCACAGCGCCCCGTGGGGATACCCCCCCCCCTCCCCCATACACAGTACCCCCCCCAGTCCTCCGTGCCTCCAGTCCGTTCCAGTGCCCCCAGTCCTCGCCGCCTCCCAGTTTATCCCCAGTCGCAATGGGGCCAGCGCAGACCTGCGGAGCGGCGTCGCGGCGGGGGGGGAGGACGGACACACGGGGGGGGGACACACACACACACGGGACGGCGACACGGACCCACGGACACGACGACCCCCGTGTGCTTGCGGGGGGGGGGGTGTGGGGGGTGTGCGGGCGGGGCCGGTGCCGCCGGTGGAGCCCGGGGCGGAGGAGGAGCCGCGGGGGGGGGGGGGTGGGTGCGGCGGCGCCTTTAAGCGCGGCGCAGGTCGGTGCAGCGGCCGGCCCCGCCCCGGCGGGCGCGCGCGGGCGGCGGGAGGGGCGCGGGCGGCGGCGCGGGGCGCAGCGGGCACCGGCGGCAGCGGCCGCACCGCGCCATGGGCGCTCCGCCCGCCCGCGGGGCCGCGCTGCTGCCGCCGCCGCCGCTGCTGCTGCTGCTGCTGCTGCTGCTGCCGCTGCCCGCGCCGGGCCAGCCCCGCCGCCCGCCCCCGGGACCCGCCACCGGCACCGGCACCTGCTCGCCCGGAGAGCTCTTGCCGCTGCTTCAACCCCGCGGAGGCGCCGGGGACAGCGGCGGTGCCGGCGGCACCGGGGACAGCGGCGGAGCGCGGCCCTTCCCGAGCACCGGCGGTTTCAGCGGCACCGGGGACAGCGGCGGCGCCGGGCCCTTCGCGGCCGCGGGCGGCGCCGGGGGCGGCGGCGCTGGGAACGCAGCGGGTACCGGCGCTGGCGGCGGGGACAGAGGCATCGGCGGCGGGGACAGAGGCATCGGCGGCGGAGGGGGCCAAGGAGGCGGCGGCGGCACCGGGAGCCCCGGGGATAGCGGGGACACCAGAGGCAGCGGGAGCTCCGGGGGCGCCGAACGCCATGGAGGCACCGGGAGCACCGGGGACTCTGGAGGCACCGGCGGCTCTGGAGGCACTGGGAGCGCTGGAGGCACCGGGGATACCAGGAGCACCGGGGATGCTGGGGCCACCAACGTCCCCATGGACACTGGGAGCACCGGGGACGTGACGAGCACCAGGGGTGTTGGGCACACTGGGAACACTGGGGGCACCCAAGTTCCCGGGAACAACAGGGATATTGGACGCACTGGGGAGACTGGGAGGGTCCCCAGGGACACCAGGAAAGTCCCCGGGAACGCCAGAGATACTGGACGCACTGGGGAGACTGGGAAGGTCCCCA
This sequence comes from Leptosomus discolor, assembly GCF_034619465.1. Taxonomy (NCBI): domain Eukaryota; kingdom Metazoa; phylum Chordata; class Aves; order Leptosomiformes; family Leptosomidae; genus Leptosomus; species Leptosomus discolor. Next base: position 6,023,827 of record NC_141411.1, on the reverse strand, counting down.
GGGACACCAGGAAAGTCCCCGGGAATGCCAGAGATACTGGACGCACTGGGGAGACTGGGAAGGTCCCCAGGGACACCAGGAGCACTGGGGAGACGATGAACACTGGGGATGTTGGGGCCGCCCTGACCACGGGGGCCACCAGGAGCCCCGTGACCCGCAGCCGCTCCCGCCAGCGCCGCAGCCCCAACACGGCGCCGCAGTTCCAGCCCTCCAGCTACCAGGCCTCGGTGGCGGAGAACCGGCCGGCGGGGACGCCGGTGACGCAGGTGACGGCGGTGGACCCTGACGAGGGGGAGGCGGGCCGGCTGCGCTACGGCATGGCCGCCCTCTTCGACAGCCGCTCCGACGCCCTCTTCGCCGTGGACCCCGTCACCGGCGCCGTCACCACCGCCGCCCCCCTGGACCGCGAGAGCAAGAGCACCCACGTGTTCCGGGTGACGGCGGTGGACCACGGGACGCCCCGGCGCAGCGCCATGGCCACGTTGACGGTGACGGTGAGCGATGCCAACGACCATGACCCGACCTTCGAGCAGCCCGAGTACCGGGAGAGCGTGCGGGAGAACCTGGAGGTGGGCTACGAGGTGCTGACGGTGCGGGCCACCGACGGCGACGCCGGTCCCAACGCCAACGTCCTCTACCGCCTCCTCAACGCCGGCGGCGCCAACGAGGTCTTCGAGATCGATCCCCGCTCGGGCGTCATCCGCACCCGCGGCCCCGTGGATCGCGAGGCGGTGGAGGCCTTCGAGCTGTTGGTGGAGGCCACGGATCAGGGCCAGGAGCCGGGACCCCGCAGCGCCACGGCCACCGTCCGCATCGCCGTGGAGGACGACAACGACAACGCGCCGCAGTTCAGCGAGAAGCGTTACGTGGCGCAGGTCCCCGAGGACGTGGCGCCCAACTCGGCCGTGCTGCGGGTGACGGCCACCGACCGCGACAAGGGCAGCAACGCCCTGGTGCACTACAGCATCGTCAGCGGCAACACCCGCGGGCACTTCTACATCGACGCGCAGACGGGCGCGCTGGACGTGGTCAGCCCCTTGGACTACGAGGTCAGCAAGGAGTTCACCCTGCGGATCCGGGCGCAGGACGGCGGCCGCCCGCCCCTCTCCAACATCAGCGGCTTGGTCACCGTCCAGGTGTTGGACGTCAACGATAACGCCCCCATCTTTGTCAGCACGCCCTTCCAGGCCACCGTGCTGGAGAACGTCCCGGTGGGTTACTCTGTCATCCACGTTCAAGCCATCGACGCCGATTCGGGTGACAACGGCCGACTGGTCTACACCCTCCTGGAGACCGGCTCCGGCTTCCCCTTCGCCATCAACAACAGCACCGGGTGGATCGTGGTGGCCTCTGAGCTGGACCGGGAGGTGATGGACTTCTACAGCTTCGGGGTGGAGGCGCAGGACCAGGGTAACCCCCCCATGGCGTCGTCGGCCAGCGTCAGCGTCACCGTCCTGGACGTCAACGACAACAGCCCCGAATTCACGCAACGGGAGTACAGCGCCCGCCTGAACGAGGACGCGGCGGTGGGCACCAGCGTCCTCACCGTCTCTGCCGTCGACCGCGATGCCAACAGTGTCATCACCTACCAGATCTCCAGCGGCAACACCCGCAACCGCTTCTCCATCACCAGCCAGAGCGGCGGCGGGCTCATCTCCCTCGCCCTGCCCCTGGACTACAAGCTGGAGCGGCAGTACCTCCTCACCATCGCCGCCTCCGACGGCACCCGCCAGGACACGGCCCAGGTGGTCGTCAACGTCACCGACGCCAACACCCACCGACCTGTCTTCCAGAGCTCCCACTACACCGTCAACGTCAATGAGGACCGGCCGGTGGGCACCACGGTGGTGGTCATCAGCGCCACGGATGAGGACACGGGGGAGAACGCCCGCATCACCTACCTGATGGAGGACAGCATCCCCCAGTTCCGCATCGCCCCCGAGACGGGGGCCGTCACCACCCAGATGGAGCTGGACTACGAGGACCAGGTGTCCTACACCCTGGCCATCACGGCGCGTGACAACGGCATCCCGCAGAAGTCCGACACCACCTACCTGGAGATCCTGGTGAGCGACGTCAACGACAACGCGCCCCAGTTCCTCCGTGACTCCTATCAGGGCTCCGTCTACGAGGACGTCCCCGCCTTCACCAGTGTCCTCCAGGTCTCTGCCACCGACCGTGACTCGGGGCTCAACGGCAGGGTCTTCTACACCTTCCAAGGGGGCGATGATGGGGACGGCGACTTCATCATCGAGTCCACCTCGGGCATCGTCCGCACCTTGCGCCGCCTGGACCGGGAGAACGTGCCGCTCTACTCCCTGAGGGCCTTCGCTGTCGATAAGGGGATCCCGGCCAAGCGGACGCCGGTGGAGATCCAAGTGACGGTGCTGGATGTCAACGACAACCCGCCCGTCTTCGAGCGGGACGAGTTCGACATCTTCGTGGAGGAGAACAGCCCCATCGGGCTGGTGGTGGCCCGGATCACGGCCACCGACCCCGACGAGGGCACCAACGCCCAAATTATGTACCAGATCGTGGAGGGCAACATCCCTGAGGTCTTCCAGCTGGATATCTTCTCCGGCGAGCTCACCGCCTTGGCCGACCTGGACTATGAGTCCAAGGCCGAGTACGTCATGGTGGTCCAAGCCACCTCGGCCCCCCTGGTCAGCCGGGCCACCGTCCACGTCCGCCTTCGCGACGCCAACGACAACAGCCCCCAACTCAAGAACTTTGAGATCCTCTTCAACAACTACATCACCAACCGCTCGGGCAGTTTCCCCGGGGGGGTCATCGGCCGCATTCCGGCCTACGACCCCGACGTCTCCGACAGCCTCACCTACGCCTTCGAGCAGGGCAACGAGCTCAACCTGGTGCTGCTGGACCCCCGCAGCGGGGACCTGCGCCTCAGCCCCGCCCTGGACAACAACCGCCCGCTGGAGGCCGTCATGAGGGTCTCCGTCTCGGGTAAGACCCCCGTGCTGGGGTGGGGTGGCTTGGAGGTCCGAGGTTTGGGGCTGGGGAAGCCCTCGTGGGTGACACCCCCCCCTTTCTATGTGGTTCTGGAGGTGTTTTGGGGTCCCATCAGCCCATCTTCGCTGCCTCCTCCAGATTTGGGGGAGGGGTGATGGGGATGCTGTGCCCCTCCTGCCTCAGACATCCCAGCTGGAGGCAGTCGGGGTCCCCAGCACCCCATTTTGCTTCCCCAACCCTAGTCTCAGCCCTGGGGTGTCTGGGGGGGTCCAATACCCAGTGCCTATTTGGGGGGGGGGGCAGGACCCTGTAGCAGGGGTTGGGGGGGCAGGACCCCATGTGTGTATTTGGGGGGGATCCTGACACCTTGGTATGTGTGTTTGGGGGGGGGGGGGGGGCAGGACCCACCATGTGTGTTTTGGGAGGGCGCAGGGCCTGTATGTGCATTGGGGGGGGCAGAGCTTGGTGTGTGCGGGGGGGGGGGGGGGGGGCCTGTACCCTTATGTGCATGTCATGGAGGGCCCGATGGGTGAATTTTGGGGGGGGGCCAGGGTCCAATGCAGTATTTGGGGGGGGGATCCTGGCCCCCTCGACACATGTTTCCAGAAGGCCCCAACGCTTGTATTTGGGGGGAAGGGAAACTGAGTCACGGGCCATGTCGTGATGTCCCTTGTCCCCAGCCACGTGTCCCCCATCGCCCCCCGTACGCCCCCCCCCCAGCCCCCCCCCCCCCCCGCCCCGGGCTGAGGTCCCTGCACCAGCTGCACAAAGGAGGGGTGGGGGGCCCAGGGCACAAAGGATGGGGGGCAGGGAGCCCCCCATGCCCGGGCTGTGCCCCCCCTCAGCGCGGGGGCAGCCGGGAGGGGAACAAAGGGTCCGGCCATAGCTGGGCCCCCGCGGCCGCAGCCATGGCAACCCCCCCCTCCGGCCACCGGCCACGGGCCACCGGGCAGCCCCTGCCCCCTGTCACCCCCCCCACATCCCCCCCCAGCGTCACCCCCTTCTCCCTCCCCCCGGCCACCCCCCCACGCTCCCTCTGTCCATCTGTCCGCCCACCGCCCGCTCTCCATCTGTCCCACGTCCTGCTGCCCCTCGTCCCGGCTGGGAGGAGGAGGAGGAGGAGGAGGAGGAGGAGGCGGAGGAGGAAGGTGGGTGCCCCAGTGCCGGGCAGAGCCTTTGCTCCACCTCACGTGCCCCCCAAGTGCTGCTGCTTGAATGGGCGCCCCATTGCCAGCGCTGTCCCCATCCCACGGTGGCCACCAGGAAGGGCGCCCCATAGCCAGCGCTGTCCCCATCCCGTGGTGGCCAAGCAGGTCAGGCACCCCATAGCCACCCCCACCCCCATCCCACGGTGGCCAAGCAGGATGGGTGCCCCATAGTCACCACCGTCCCCATCCTGCCGTGGCCACCAGGAAGGGCCCCCCCCATAGCCAGCGCTGTCCCCATCCCACGGTGGCCCCCAGGACGGGCGCCCCATAGCCAGCACTGTCCCCATGCCATGGTGGCTACCAGGACAGGCACCCCATAGCCACCTCCACCCCCATCCCGCCACCCCCATCCCACGGTGGCCAAGCAGGATGGGTGCCCCATAGTCACCACCGTCCCGATCCTGCGGTGGCCACCAGGAAGGGCCCCCCATAGCCAGCGCTGTCCCCATCCCACGGTGGCCACCAGGATGGGCGCCCCATAGCCAGCACTGTCCCCATCCCATGGTGGCCAAGCAGGTCAGGCACCCCATAGCCACCCCCACCCCCATCCCGCCACCCCCATCCCATGGTGGCCACCAGGACGGGCACCCCATAGCCACCTCCACCCCCATCCCGCCACCCCCATCCCACGGTAGTCAAGCAGGATGGGTGCCCCATAGTCACCACCGTCCCCATCCTGTGGTGGCCACCAGGAAGGGCCCCCCATAGCCGTCACTGTCCCCATCCCACAGTGGCCACCAGGACAGGCACCCCATAGCCAGTACCAGCCCCATCCTGAAGCGGCTGGGTGGGATGGGCACCCCATCACCAGCGCTGTCCCCATCCCACGGTGGCCAAGCAGGATGGGTGCCCCATAGCCCCCGCCATCCCCCTCCTGCGGTGGCCAGCGCTGTCACTGACCCCTGTGTCCCACCTCCCCCCCCCCTCCCCCCCCCCGCAGATGGGGTCCACAGCGCGACGGCCCAGTGCACGCTGCGGGTGACGGTGATCACGGACGAGATGCTGAGCAACAGCATCACCCTGCGCTTGGCCGACATGTCCCAGGAGCGGTTCCTCTCCCCGCTGCTCAGCCGCTTCTTGGAGGGGGTGGCCGCCGTCCTGGCCACCCCCCGCCACCGCGTCGTCCTCTTCAACATCCAGACGGACACGGACGTGGGCACCGCCCGTATCCTCAACGTCAGCCTCTCGGTGCTGCTGCCCGCCTCGGGGCACGGCGCCCGCTTCTTCTCCTCCGAGGAGCTGCAGGAGCGGCTCTACCTCAACCGCTCGCTGCTGGCCGCCCTCTCGGCCCAGCGGGTCCTGCCCTTCGACGACAACATCTGCCTGCGCGAGCCCTGCGAGAACTACATGCGCTGCGTCTCCGTCCTCCAGTTCGACAGCTCCGCGCCCTTCCTCGCCTCCGACACCATCCTCTTCCGCCCCATCCACCCCGTCACCGGCCTGCGCTGCCGCTGCCCGCCCGGCTTCACCGGCGACTACTGCGAGACGGAGATTGACCTCTGTTACTCCAGCCCCTGCGGCAGCAACGGGCGGTGCCGGAGCCGCGAGGGCGGCTACACCTGCGAGTGCCACGAGGATTTCACCGGTGAGAGCCTGGCGCCTCCCTGCCTCGGCCGTCCCGGCTGTCACTTTGTCCCCCTCGGCCCTCCGGCTGTGATCCTGTCCTCTTGGTGTCCGTCCCTGTCGTGCCTTCAGCCAGCTCCACTTCATCTACCGCTTCCTGGCTGTCCCTCCATCATCCCTTCAGCTGGGTCCTCTTCAGCCCTCCGTCATCCATCTATCCATCCATCCATCCATCCATCCATCCATCCATCCATCCTCCATCATCCCTTCAGCTGGGTCCTCTTCAGCCCTCCATCATCCATCTATCCATCCATCCATGCATCCTTCCATCCATCCATCCTCCATCATCCCTTCAACTGGGTGCTCTTCAGCCCTCCGTCATCCATCCATCCATCCATCCATCCATCCATCCATCCTCCGTCATCCCTTCAGCTGGGTCCTCTTCAGCCCTCTATCATCCATCCATCCATCCATCCATCCATCCTTCTATCCATCCATCCTTCCATCCATCCATCCATCCTCCCATCCCATCCTCTTGGTGTCCATCCCCATCACCCCTTCTTTCAGCTGCTCTTCATCAACCACTTCCTTGGCTGTCTCTCCATCATCCATCCCCATCATCCCTTCATCCCGCTCCTCTTCAGCCCTCCATCATCCATCCGTCCATCCTTTCCTCTCGTTGACCATCCCCATCATCCCTTCAACCAGCTCCCCCCGCATTTACCCCTTCTTCAGCTGTCCCTCCGTCATCCATCCCTGTCATCCCTGCTTCTTCCTCCTCCTCTTCAGCTGCCTGTCATCCATCCCTCCATCATCCTTCCCCCCAACATCCCTTCACCCCACCCCCCTCAGCCCTCCATCATCCACCTCTTCCTCAGCTCTCCATCGTCTGCACCCATCACCCCTTCATCCCGCTCCCCTTTAGCCCTCCATGGTCTGTCCCTTCTAGTGTCCCTCCATCGTCCATCCCCATCATCTCGTTGTCCCACTCCAGTCCTCCATCATCCATCCCCATCCACCTTTCATCCCATTCCTCATCAGCCTTCCTCATCTGTCCCTTCTTCTGCTGGCCTTCCGCCATCCATCGTGGTCATCCCTTCATCCTGCTCCCCTTCAGCCCTCCATCCTCCTCCTCAGCTGTCCATCTGCCAGCCATCCTCCATTGCCTGTCCCTCCTCGATCCCTCCATCCCTCCTCTCCTTTGTCTCCAACACCTTCATCTTCCTCCTCTGTTCCATCTCTCCATCCTCCTCTCCCCACCCCACCCCTCTCCTTCCACCCTCTCTCCCTAGTCCCCCTCCCTCACCCCCTCCCATGTCCCCTTGCGTCCCCCTCCCCGTCCTCCCATCACCCTCCATGTCTCGTCCCCTCTCCCTGTCCCCTCTGTCCCTCCACCCCAGTGAGGTCCCTGCAGGAGGTCGGTGGGGGGTAGAGGGGGACACTGCTGGGGGGAGGGCAGAGCCTTGGGGACACCCTGGGGCAGGGGGACACCCTGTCCCCATCGTGGTGGCCCAGCCATCTGCCCCCCACCACAACCTGAGGGGACACACTGCAGTGACTGGGAGACTGGTGGCACTGGGGACAGCCCTCACCCGCCCTGGGGACTCCTTGGCACCCCCAGCCCCCCCCCCGGGTGGGGGGGTGTGCCAGCTGGTGGGGGAGGGGATGTTGGGGGGGGGGCTTTGATTCGGTTGCCACAGCAACGGGAGGTGGTTGCCACGGTGATGGAGCTGGGGATAAAGCTGCTGCGGAGCTGATGGGGGGGTTGGTGGGAGAGGGGATCCCCACCCTCCCCCAGTTTGGGGGTGCCGGGGGTGCCTGGCACCCTGGGCATGGTGCTGGGTGCCAGCTGGGCCTCACGCAGGGGAACGCTGCGAGCTGAGCGCCCGGGGGGGCCGCTGCACCCCGGGGGTCTGCCGCAACGGGGGGACCTGCCTCAACCTGCTGGTGGGGGGGTTCCGCTGCCAGTGCCCCCCCGGGCACTACGAGAAGCCCTTCTGCACCATGAGCACCCGCAGCTTCCCCCCCCGCTCCTTCCTCACCTTCCGCGGCCTCCGCCAGCGCTTCCACTTTACCCTCGCCCTGACGTGAGCCCCGGGGGGGGGCGAGGGGGGCTCGTGGGCATCGGGGGATGAGGGGGGGGGTGAAGGGGAACCCACGGACATCCCCTGGGGTGGTGGGGTGTGGGGTGATGGGCATCCCATGGGCATTACCTGGGGTGAGGGGTGATGAGTATCCCATGGGCATTGGGTGGGGTGATGGGGTGTGGGGTGATGGGGGTCCCGTGGGCATCATTTGGGGTGTGGGGTGATGGGTGGTCCATGGGCATGAGCTGGGGTGATGGGGTGTGGGGTGGTGGGTGTCCCATGGGCATTGGGTGGGTGGGGTGTGGAGTGGTGGGTGCTCCGTAGGCATGAGCTGGGGTGATGGGGTGTGGGGTGATGGGGGTCCCGTGGGCATCTTTTGGGGTGTGGAGTGGTGGGTGCTCCGTAGGCATGAGCTGGGGTGTGGGGTGATGGGCACCCTCTTGGCGTCACCTGAGGTGATGGGGTGTGGGGTGATGGGGGTCCCATGGGCATCCTTTGGGGTGAGGGGTGATGGGTGCTCCGTTGGCATCACCTGGGGTGATGGGGTGTGGGGTGATGAGTATCCCATGGGCATTGGGTGGGGTGATGGGGTGTGGGGTGATGGGGGTCCCATGGGCATCCTTTGGGGGGGGGGGGGTGTGATGGGTGCCCCATGGGCATGAGACGGGGAGATGGGCGCCCTCTTGGCATCACCTGATGGGGTGACGGGTGCCCCATGGGCACAGGGTGGGGGCAATGGGGAGCGGGGTGACCCTTTGGCGTGGGGGCAATGGGGTGGGGGACACCCCGTGGGGGCAGTGGGGCAGGGAGGGGACGGGTGCTAACGTATCCCAAGCTGACGGGGCGCGGGGCAGGCCGGAACGCTGCGGGGTGGCGGGGCACGCTTGGGGGGGGGCTGGGGGGGGGCGATGGGCAGAGCCTGGCACTCGCCCCCCTCGCCCCCAGGTTTGCCACCAAGGAGCGGGACGGGCTCCTGCTCTACAACGGGCGCTTCAACGAGAAGCACGACTTCGTGGCGCTGGAGATCGTGGGCGAGCAGGTCCAGCTCACCTTCTCGGCAGGTACCGGCACTGCCCGGCACCGCGGCCCCGGCAGCACACGCGTCCTGGGTGTCACGTCCCTGGTGGCACATCGCGTGGGGGCACTGCATCCCGGGCATCTTGTCCCTGGCGCTGTGTCCTGGCACTGCATCCCGGCTGTCACATCCCGGGCACTGCCGGGCACTGCATCCTTGGTGTCACATCCCTGGCAGCGCACCCCGTGCATCCGTCCTGGGCACTGGATCCTGGCACTGCATCCCGTGCAGAGCGTCCCTGGCACTGTGTCCTGGCACTGCATCCCGTGTGTCACATCCCTGGCACCGGATCCCTGGCACTGCCTGGCACTGCATCTGATGCATCACGTCCCTTGCACTGGATCCTGGCGCTGCATCTCATGCAGAGCGTCCCCGGCACTGCCTGGCGCTTCCTGGCATTGCATCCCGGCTGTCACATCCCAGTGTCACATCCCGGGCACTGCCGGGCACTGCATCCCGGCTGTCACATCCCAGTGTCACATCCCGGGCACTGCCTGGCACTGCATCCCGGCTGTCACATCCCGGTGTCACATCCCGGGCACTGCCGGGCACTGCATCCCGGGCATAGCATTCTGGGCATCATCACGTCCCCGGCACTGCGTGCCGTGTGTCATGTCCCTGGCACTGCCTGGCACTGCCTGGCACGGCATCCCTGACCCGCATCGTGGGTAACACAGCCCTGGCACTGCATCCCGGGTGTCGCGTCCCTGGCACTGCATCCCACACATGCATCCTGGGCACCGGATCCTGGCACTGCATCCCGTGCAGAGCATCCCTGGCACTGCCGGGCACTGCATCCCGGGCATCATGTCCCTGGCACTGTGTCCTGGCGCTGCATCCCGGGTGTCACATCCCTGGCACTGCCTGGCACTGCATCCCGGGCATCCCAGCCCTGACCCTGCGCCCCTGCCACCCCCCTCTCTCTGCTCCCCCCACCCCGTGCCCCCTCCCCGGGCCGTGCCCGCTGCCCAACCGCTGGTGCCCGCAGGTGAGACCACCACCACGGTGTCCCCCTTCGTGCCGGGGGGTGTCAGCGACGGGCAGTGGCACCGGGTCCAGCTCCATTACTACAACAAGGTGGGGGCACCGCGGGGGGGGCAAGGGGAGGGGGGAGCAGGGTGAGATTTGGGGGGACAGAGAAAGAGGGGCTGGAGGGAGGGGGCTGAGGGCTGGAGGGAGCTGAGGGCTGGAGTGGGGGGGATTTGGGGGGAAAGGGGCTGGAGGGGAGCAGGGAGGGTATTTGGGGGGACAGAGAGGGATGGAGGGGAGTGGGGTGGGGGTTTTGGGGGGATGGAGAGAGAGGGGAGGGAGGGCTGGAGGGTGGGGGTTTGGGGGATGAGGGGAATGGGGTGCAGGTAGAAGGTGATGGAGAGGAGTGGGGTAGGGGTTTGAGGGGTTTGGGGGATGGTGGGATGGAGGGGAGCGGAGAGGGGGTTTGGGGGGATGGAGGGGGGGGGTTGAGGGACAGGGGGAGTGGTGGGGGGTTGGGGGGTGGAAGGAAGAGGGGAGGGAGGGATGGAGGGGTTTTGGGGGGACAAGAAGAGGGGATGGAGGGGCAGGGTGGGGGTCTGGAGGGGAGAAGGGAGGGGGGTGAGGAGATGGAAGAAGAAGGGGCAAAGGGGAGCAGGGCGGGGATTTGGGGGGCTGAAGGGATGGGGGAGTGGGGGGGGCGGTTTGGGGGGCCTGGAAGGCAGCAGGGCAGGAGGGAAGAGGGAGGCTGAGGAGCGGGATGAAGGCTGCGGGGCCGGGGGCAGCAGGGGGTCCCACGGCTCCGGCGTTGCCCCCAGCCGGTGCTGGGGCGGTCGGGGCTGCCCCAGGGCCCCTCGGAGCAGAAGGTGGCCGTGGTGACAGTGGACGACTGCGACACCGGCATGGCCCTGCGCTTCGGCCCCGTCCTGGGCAACTACTCCTGCGCCGCCCAGGGCACCCAGTCCGGCAGCAAGAAGTAAGGGGGGGGGTCCCTTGGGGTCCCCACGGGTGGGGAGATCCCTCAGGGGTCCCTTGGGGTCCCCACGGGTGGCAGGTCTCTTGGGATCCCCATGGGTAGGGTGGTGGGGTGGGGTTCCCCTTGGGTGAGGAGGTGTAGGGGGTTCCCTTGAGGTCCCCATGGGTGGGGGGTCCCTTGGGGGTCCCTTGGGATCCCCATGGGTGGGGACGTCCCTCGGGGTGCCCGTGGGGGGGAAATCCCTTGGGGTCCCTATGGGTGGGTGAGGGGCATGAGGCATCCCTTGAGGGTCCCCGTGGGTGAGGAGTCCATTGGGGGTACCTTGAGGTCCCCATGGGTAGGGTGGTGGGTGTCTCTTGGGGTCACCATGGGGGGGGAGATCCCTTGGGGTCCCCATGGGTGGGTGGGGGGCTTCAGATATCCCTTGAGGGTCTCCATGGGTGAGGGGTCTCTCGGGGTCCCCATGGGTGGCAGGTCTCTTGGGATCCCCATGGGTAGAGTGGTGGGGTGGGGGGTCTCTTGGAGGTGGTCCCATGGGTGGGGTGATCTTTTGGGGGTCCCTTGGGGTCCCCACGGGTGGCAGGTCTCTTGGGATCCCCTGGGTAGGGTAGTGGGGTGAGGAGTCTCTTGGGGTCCCCATGGGCGAGTGGGGGGGCATCAGGCATCCCTTGAAGGGGTCAGGAGTCCCTTGGCGTCCCTTGGGATCCCCATGAGTGGGGTGGTGGGGTGATGGTCTCTTGGGGTCCTGTGGGGTGCCCATGGGTCAGGAGTCCCTTGGGGGTCCCTTGGGGTCCCCACGGGTGGGATGATCCCTTGGGGGTTCCTTGGGATCCCCATGGGGTGGAGATCCCTTGGGGTCCCTATGGGTGGGTGGGGGGCATCAGGCATCCCTTGGGGGCCCCCATGGTTGAGGAGTCCCTTGGGGTCCCCATGAGTGGGGTGGTGGGGTGATGGTCTCTTGGGGTCCCGTGGGGTCCCCATGGGTGACGGCGGGTGCTGCAGGTCGCTGGATCTGACGGGGCCGCTGCTGCTGGGCGGGGTGCCCACCCTGCCCGAGAGCTTCCCCATCCGCAGCCGGCACTTCGTGGGGTGCATGCGGCACCTCCACATCGACCAGCGCCCCATCGACATGGCCGCCTTCATCGCCAACAACGGCACCCTGCCCGGTGCGGGGGCACGGGCCGGGCCTGGGGGGCTGTGTCCCCTGGGGTGGGGGGTGCCGGGGCTGTGGGGCTGGATGAGCCCGAGCCCCCCGGGGCATGGGGTGGGGGTATGGGGTTAGGGGGTGCCAGGGCTATGGGGCTGTCCCCCCTGGATGTGGGAGTGTGGGGGACATGGAGTTAGGGGGTGCCAGAGCTGTGGGGCTGGTTGAGCCTGAGCCCCCCGGGGCATGGGGTGGGGGTATGGGGTTAGGGGGTGCCCCCTGGATGTGGGGGTGTGGGGGACATGGAGTTAGGGGGTGCCAGGGCTGTGGGGCTGGATAGGGGGGTCCAGGGGGATGGGGGTCTGTGTCCCCTGGGCGTGGGGACATGGAGTGGGGTTTGGGGTGCCAGAGCTGTGGGGCTGGTTGAGCCTGAGCCCCCCGGGGCATGGGGTGGGGGTATGGGGTTAGGGGGTGCCCCCTGGATGTGGGGGTGTGGGGGACATGGAGTTAGGGGGTGCCAGGGCTGTGGGGCTGGATGGAGGGGTCCAGAGGGATGGGGGGCTGTGTCCCCTGGGCGTGGGGCCATGGGATTGGGGGGGTGCCAGGGCTGGAGGGCGATGAAGGGCACGTGGGGCTGGGGCAGTGCCTGGGGGTCTCTGGGCCCTCTGGGGGGGTGGGACTGGACCATATGGGGCCAGCGGGGTGCCAGGGTGTGGGGCTGGGTAGGGGTCTGGGGGTGGCACTGTGCCAGCACCATGGGGCTTGGGACACGGTGCCTGAGGGTCTGCGTGTCCCCCGTGGCAGGGGGGACACGGGGCTGGGGCACCCCACGCCGTGGGGCTGGCTTGGGGGGGGGGGGGGGGGACACGGGGACGAGCAGGGGTCCCGACTGATGGGCGGGGGGGGCGGTGCGACCCCCGTGCCCACCCCCCCACCTCCAGGCTGCCCTGCCAAGAAGACGCTGTGCGACGCCGGCACGTGCCACAACGGTGGCACTTGCGTCCACGAGTGGGACAGTTTCAGCTGCCGCTGCCCGCTGGGCTTCGGGGGCAAGACCTGCCAGGAAGGTACCGGGGTGGGGGACATGGGGACACCAAGGTGGGCATGGAGGGGGGGGTGTGGGGGGTCAGCAGGCCCCCCTCACGGCCCGTCTGCCCGCAGAGATGGCGAGCCCGCAGCGGTTCCTGGGCAGCAGCCGGGTGTCCTGGAGCGGGCTGGCGCTGCCCGTCACCCTGCCCTGGCACCTGGCCCTCATGTTCCGCACCCGCCACCCCGGGGGGCTACTGCTGCGGGCCAGCGCTGGCCCCCGCGCCACCCTCACCCTCCAGGTCTGCCCCGTGGGGGGATGGGGCGGGGGGCATGGCGGGGAGGGGGGGGGGGTATGGCCATGGGCGGGGGGGGATTGGCATGGGGGGAATTGGTGTAGTGGTTATTGCCCCGGGGGGGGGGTTATTGGCATAAGAGATATTGCCCCGGGGGGGTTGTGGCCATGGGGGGGGGGGATTGACAGAAGGGGTATTGCCCCGGGGGTGGGGGGTTGGCATAAGAGGTATTACCCCTGGGGGGGGGTTATTGGCAGAAGAAATATTGCCCCTGGGGGGGGCGGGGTTATGGCCATGGGGGGGGGGGGGATTGGCATGGGGGGAATTGGTGTAGTGGTTATTGCCCTGGGGAGGGTTATTGGCATAAAAGGTATTTCCCCGGGGGGGTTATGGCCGGGGGGGGAGGATTGATATAAGGGGTATTGCCCCGGGGGGGGGGGGGGAGTGGTGTATTGGCATAGGGGTATTTCCCTGGGGGAGGTTATGGCCATGGGGGGGATTGGCATAAGGGGCATTGCCCCGGCGGGGGGGGGCATAGGGGTATTGCCCCGGGGGGGATTATGGCCATGGGGGGTTATTGGCATAAGAAGTATTGCCCCGGGCTGGGGGGGTGTTTGACATAGGGGTGTTGCCCCGGGGGGGTTATGGCCGGGGGGGGATGATTGACATAAAGGGTATTGCCCCTGGGGGGGGCAGTTATTGGCATCGGGGTATTGGCACAAGGGGTGTTTCCCTGGGGGCAGTGCCAGGGTGGGTTATTGCCCTGGGGGGGGGGGGGGGGGGTGTTATTGCCCTGGGGGGTTATTGGCATAAGAGGCAGTGCCCCGGGGGGGGGGGGGAGGGTACTGACATGGGGTGTATTACCCTGGGGGCAGTGCCAGGGGGGTGCTACCCTTGCGGGGGGGCAGGTAACACCACTGTTCCACTGGGGACAGTGCTGGGTGGGGGGGGGGGAGATGACCGAGGGCGGGGGCCAGTGCCAGGGCTGTCCCCCCCCCCCCATCCCCGGGGTGCTGGAGGGTCACTGACGTGTGTGTGTGTGTCCCCCCCCCGGCAGCTGAGCGAGGGGCAGGCAGAGGCGGGCGTCTGGCAGGGGGGCACCCGCCTGGCCTGGCTGCGGCTGCCCAACGCCAAGGTCAACGACGGCGACTGGCACCACCTCCAGCTGGAGCTGCGGGGGGCCCCCGGCCGGGCCCCCCCCGCCACCCTCCTCCTCCTCGCCCTCGACTACGGCCGCCACCAGGTACCCCCGGCGGCGGGGGGAAACTGAGGCACAGGGCGGGCAGCCCGCTTCGCTCCCGCCGTGCGTGGCACCGTGGCACCCACGGGTGTCTCCGCGCCCGCAGGCGGTGGCCGACGTGGCCGGGGAGCTGCAGGGGCTGCGGCTGCGGACGCTGAGCGTGGGGGGGCTGGCGGGCGACGGTGGCACCGTGGAGCAGGGCTTCCGCGGCTGCCTGCAGGTACGGGGACACGGGCACGGCGGGGGGCGGGGGGGCACTGGGGCTGTGGGCCCAGGGGTGGTGGCAAAGGGGCGGTGGGGGGAGTACGGGCCTGGGGACGTGGTGGAGGGCGTGGGGACATGGGCGTGGGGTGGGGGGCATGGGGCTTGGGGACATGGGCATAGGGCATGGGGACATGGGCATGGTGGGGGGGCATGGGGCACAGGGACGTGGGCGTAGGGCTTGGGGACATGGACACAGCAGTGTGGGGCGTGGGTACGGGCACAGGGACATGGGCATGGGGTTTGGGGACATGGGCATGGTGGGGGGGCATGGGGCACAGGGACGTGGGCGTAGGGCTTGGGGACATGGACACAGCAGTGTGGGGCGTGGGTACGGGCACAGGGACATGGGCATGGGGTTTGGGGACATGGCACAGGGCGTGGGGACATGGGCATGGTGGTGGGGGCATGGGGCTTGGGGACATGGGCATAGGGCTTGGGGACATGGTGTAGGGCATGGGGACATGGCATGGGGACATGGGCATGGTGATGTGGAGGGATGGGTATGGGCACAGGGTTTGGGGACATGGCACAGGGTGTGGGGACACGGGCATGGCGGTGGGGGACATGGGTATGGGCATGGGGACATGGGTGCAGGGCGTGGTTAAGGACACGGGGACAGGGGCACAGGACACAGGGATGGGGACACTGAATGGGGACAGGGGCACAGGGACATGCATATGGGTGTGTGACGTGGGGGCGTGGGACATAACGGGCAGGGGACATCGGCTGCATGTGGGGACGTGGGGACGGGCACAAGGCGCGGGGCCGTGGGGTATTTGGGCACAGGGGTGGTGGCAAAGGGGCAGGGGGCTACGGGGGTGCGGGGCGTGGGGACAGCAGCGGGGGCCGTGGGCACAGGGCGTTGGGACACGGAGGGGACGGGGAGCGGGGACGCGGGGACAGGGAGGCGGGCACGGGGTGGGTTATGGGGTGGCACGGCCGGCGGGGGCGGGGGGATCCCGGGTTGCAGCGCGGGAAACTGAGGCACGGCGGCGGGGGGGTGCCCAGCGGGGGGGTGCCAAGCGGGGGGTGCCCAGCGGGGGGTGCCCAGCGGGGGGTGCCCAGCGGGGGGTGCCCGGCGGGGGGTGCCCGGCGCGGGGTGACCAGCGGCGGTGACGCAGGGCGTGCGCGTGGGCGAGACGGCGGCCAGCGCGGTGGCGCTGAGCGTGGCGCAGGCGGCGCGGGTGAACGTGGAGGGGGGCTGCGCCCTGCCCGACCCCTGCGACTCGGGGCCCTGCCCCCCCCACAGCTACTGCAGCGACGACTGGGACAGCTTCTCCTGCCGCTGTCACCCGGGTGAGCCGGGGACACCCCGCGCTGCCACACACACACACACACCCCCCGCACACCCCCCCCCCACCCCCCCCCCCCCCGCGGGACCGACCCCGCCCCCCGGCACTGCCACCCCCAGCATCGTCACCCCGGCACTGCCACCCCCGGCACTGCCACCCTGCTTGTCATTGTCCCCAGGGTGCTGCCACCCTCCTGTCATTGTCACTCGGGCACTGACAGCCCCCCCCCCCCCCCCCGCAGCACAGCCCCCAAGGTTTGGTGACCCTCCCTGGGCGCTGTCACCTCTGTTACAGTCCCCAGGGCACTGTCACCCTCCTTGGTCACTCCTCATCCAGTCGTTGTCCCCAGGGCACTGCCACCCTCCTTGGTCACTCCCCACCCAGTCGTTGTCCCCAGGGCACTGCCACCCGGTCCTGTCACTGTCAACCTCCCTGAGCACTGCCACTTCCTTGTCACTGTCCACAGGGCACTGTCACTCTCCCTCGGCGTTGCCACCCCTGCTGCTGTCCCCAGGGCACTGCCATCATCCCTGTCACTGTTGCCAGGGCACTGCCACCACCCCCTCCCCATCACTGTCACCTGGGTGCTGCCAACCTCCCTGGGTACTGCCACCCCCTTGTCACACTCCCCTGGGTACCACCACCTTTGCCACTGTCCCCAGGGCACCCCTTGGTCACTCCCCCACCACCATTGTCCCCAGGGCACTGCCACCCCCTTGTCACTCTCACCTGGGTGCTGCCAGCCTCCCTGAGCACTGCCACTGCCACTTCCTTGCCACTGTCCCCAGGGCACTGCCACCCTCCCTGGTCACTGCCACCCCTGTCGCTGTCACCAGGGCACTGCCACCATCCCTGGGCCACCACGCCCCTTATCGCTGTCCCCAGGGCACTGCCACCATCCCTGTCACTGTCCCCAGGGCACTGCCACCATCCCTGGGCACTCCCGCCCCATCATTGTCACCAGGGCACTGTCACTCTCCCTGGGCACTACCCCGCTCGTCACTGTCCCTAGGGCACTGCCACCCTCCCTGGGCACTGCCACCCCTGTCACCATCACCAGGGCACTGCTACCCTCCCTGGGCCACCACCCCCCTTGTCACTGTCCCTAGAGCACTGCCACCCTCCCTGTCACTGTCACTTGAGCACTGCCCCCCTCCCTGGGTGCTGCCACCCCCTTGTCACGCCCCCCATGATACCGCCACCCTCCCCAGTGTCGTGTGTCCCCCCTCCCCCGATGTCCCCAACCGTGCCCGTCCTCGTGCCCAGGCTACTTCGGTGACAGCTGCGTCAGCGCTTGTGCCCTCAACCCCTGCCAGTCCCCGGCCACCTGTGCCCGCAGGCCGGGCGCGGCGCACGGTTACACGTGCGAGTGTCCCCAGGGCCACTTCGGGCCCTACTGCGAGCACAAGTGAGTGGCAGCGGGGGACGGGCACGCGCGAGTGCGACGGGCTGGGCGGGGTGGGCGTGCGAGGGGGCACGGTGGGTGTGCAAGGGGGCAGGGTGGGCACATGGAGGGCAGGGTGGGTGTGCGAGGGGCAGGGTGGGTGTGCGAGGGGGCAGGGTGGGTGTGCAAGGGGGCAAAGTGGGCACGTGGAGGGCGGGGTGGGTGTGCAAGGGGCAGGGTGGGTGTGCAAGTGCACAGTGGGCACATGGAGGGCAGGGTGGGCGTGCGAAGGGGCACAGTGGGCATGCAAGTGTGCAGGGTGGGTGTGCAAGGGTGCAAAGTGGGCACATGGAGGGCAGGGTGGGTGTGCAAGGGGGCAAAGTGGGCACATGGAGGGCAGGGTGGGTGTGCAAGGTGGGTGTGCAAGGGGGCAAAGTGGGCACATGGAGGGCAGGGTGGGTGTGCAAGGGGGCAAAGTGGGCACATGGAGGGCAGGGTGGGTGTGCAAAGGGCAGGGTGGGTGTGCAAGGGGCAGGGTGGGCACATGGGGGTAGGGTGGGTGTGCAAGGTGGGTGTGCAAGGGAGCAAAGTGGGCACATGGAGGGCAGGGTGGGTGTGCAAGGTGGGTGTGCAAGGGAGCAAAGTGGGCACATGGAGGGCAGGGTGGGTGTGCAAGGGGCAGGGTGGGCACAGCGGCCGCACGAGTGTCATAGTGGGCATGGGACGGGCGCAGTGGGTGTGCAAGGGATGGGGGGCACATGGGGGGCACAGCGGGCGTGCAGAGAGCACGACGCTCATGCAGGTGGCAGGGTGGGCGTGCAAGGGGCGGGGTGGCCACGCAAGGGACATGGTGGCCACGCAAGGGACATGGTGGGTGTGCAAGGGGCACGGCCGTGTGGGGGCCATGGTGGCCATGCAGGGGCCATGGTGGCCGTGCAAGGGGCGGGGTGGCCACGCAAGGGACATGGTGGCCACGCAGGGGACATGATGGGTGTGCAAGGGGCACGGCCGTGTGGGGGCCATGGTGGCCATGCAGGGGCCATGGTGGCCGTGCAAGGGGCGGGGTGGCGGTGCCAGGCGGTGCCACCCCGCGCCGTGTCCCCGGCAGGGAGGCGCAGCCGTGCCCCCGGGGGTGGTGGGGCCACCCCACCTGCGGCCCCTGCAGCTGCGACGTCACCAAGGGCTTCGACCCCGACTGCAACAAGACGACGGGCGAGTGTCGCTGCAAGGTGACCGTCCCCGTCCCCTTCCCCGTCCCCGTCCCCAGCGGGCACCCACCACCACCCCCCCAGCGCCCGTGGTGGCCCCGGGGGGCAGTGCCACCCCCGAACCCCCCCTGTGTCCCCCCCAGGAGAACCACTACCGGCCGGCGGGCAGCGACGCCTGCCTGCCCTGCGAGTGCTACCCCACGGGGTCCCTGTCCCGCCGCTGCGATGGCACCAGCGGGCAGTGTCCCTGCAAGGCCGGCGTCATCGGCCGCCACTGCGACCGCTGCGACAACCCCTTCGCCGAGGTGACGGCCAGCGGCTGCGAAGGTGGGTGACGGCCAGCGGGTGCTGCTGCCACCCTGGGTCACCCTGCTGGCACCCTGGGTGCTGGTGACCGGGTGGCACTTCTGCCACCCCGCTGGCACCCTGGGTCACCCTGGGTGCCACTGGCACCCTGCTGGCACCCTGGGTGCTGGTGACCAGGTGCCCCTGCTGTCACACTGCTGCCACCCTGGGTCACCCTGGGTGCCACTGGCACCCTGCTGGCACCCTGGGTGCTGGTGACCGGGTGCCCCTGCTGTCACACTGCTGGCACCCTGGGTGCCACTGGCACCCTGCTGGCACCTTGCTGGCACCCTGGGTCACCCTGGGTGCCAGTGACCAGGTGCCCCTGCTGTCACACTGCTGGCACCCTGGGTCACCCTGGGTGCCACTGGCATCCTGCTGGCACCCTGGGTGCTGGTGACCAGGTGCCCCTGCTGTCACACTGCTGCCACCCTGGGTCACCCTGGGTGCCACTGGCATCCTGCTGGCACCCTACTGGCACCCTGGGTCACCCTGGGTGCCAGTGGCAGGGTGCACATCTGTCACCTGCTGCCACCCTGTGTGCCAGTGACTGGGTGACACTGCTGGCACCCATTGGCACCTGCTTTCACCCTGTGTCACCCTGGGTGCTGGTGACCAGGTGCCACTTCTGCCACCCTGCTATCACCCTGTGTCACCCTGGGTGCCACTGTCACCCTGCTGTTACCCTGTGTCACCCTGGGTGCCACTGTCACCCGGCTGCCACCCTGCTAGCACCCTGGATGCTGGTGACCAGGTGCCCCTGCTGTCACACTGCTGCCACCCTGGGTCACCCTGGGTGCCACTGGCACCCTGCTGGCACCCTGGGTGCTGGTGACCGGGTGCCCCTGCTGTCACACTGCTGGCACCCTGGGTCACCCTGGGTGCCACTGGCATCCTGCTGGCACCCTACTGGCACCCTGGGTCACCCTGGGTGCCAGTGGCAGGGTGCACATCTGTCACCTGCTGCCACCCTGTGTGCCAGTGACTGGGTGACACTGCTGGCACCCATTGGCACCTGCTTTCACCCTGTGTCACCCTGGGTGCTGGTGACCGGGTGCCACTTCTGCCACCCTGCTATCACCCTGTGTCACCCTGGGTGCCACTGTCACCCTGCTGTCACCCTGTGTCACCCTGGGTGCCACTAACACCCTGCTGCCACCCTGCTGTTACCCTGTGTCACCCTGGGTGCCACTGTCACCCGGCTGCCACCCTGCTAGCACCCTGGATGCTGGTGACCAGGTGCCCCTGCTGTCACACTGCTGTCACCCTGGGTCACCCTGGGTGCCACTGGCATCCTGCTGGCACCCTACTGGCACCCTGGGTCACCCTGGGTGCCAGTGGCAGGGTGCACATCTGTCACCTGCTGCCACCCTGTGTGCCAGTGACTGGGTGACACTGCTGGCACCCGTTGGCACCTGCTTTCACCCTGTGTCACCCTGGGTGCTGGTGACCAGGTGCCACTTCTGCCACCCTGCTATCACCCTGTGTCACCCTGGGTGCCACTGTCACCCTGCTGTCACCCTGTGTCACCCTGGGTGCCACTAACACCCTGCTGCCACCCTGCTGTTACCCTGTGTCACCCTGGGTGCCACTGTCACCCGGCTGCCACCCTGCTAGCACCCTGGATGCTGGTGACCGGGTGCCCCTGCTGTCACACTGCTGTCACCCTGGGTTTCCCTGGCTGCCACTGGCACCCTGCTGGCACCCTGGGTGCTGGTGACCAGGTGCCCCTGCTGTCACACTGCTGCCACCCTGGGTCACCCTGGGTGCCACTGGCATCCTGCTGGCACCCTACTGGCACCCTGGGTCACCCTGGGTGCCAGTGGCAGGGTGCACATCTGTCACCTGCTGCCACCCTGTGTGCCAGTGACTGGGTGACACTGCTGGCACCCGTTGGCACCTGCTTTCACCCTGTGTCACCCTGTGTGCCAGTGGCCAGATGCCACTTCTGTCACCCTGCTGTCACCCTGCTTTCACCCTGTGTGCCAGCGACTGGGTGCCACTGTCACCCTGCTGTCACCCTGTGTCACCCTGCTGTCACCCTGTGTACCGGTGACCGGGTGCCACTTCTGCCACCCTGCTGCCATCCTATGTCACCCTGTGTCACCTGAGTGCCAGCAACCAAGTGCCACTGTTGTCACCCTACTGTCACCCTGTGTCACCCCTGCTTTCACCCTCCTTGCTGTCTGCCACCCTGCTGTCACCCTGGGTGCCAGCGACCGGGTGCCACTGCCATCACCCTGTCACTCTGTGCCACCCTGGGCGCCAGTCACTGGGTGTCCCTCCTGTCACCCTGGCGTGACGCGCTGCCTTGCCCCGCAGTCAACTACGACAGCTGTCCCCGTGCCATCGAGGCCAGCATCTGGTGGCCCCGCACCCGCTTCGGGCTGCCCGCCGCTGCCCCCTGCCCCAAGGGATCCACCGGTAGGTGGGGGGGTGGGGGGGGTGGGGACAGGGCGGGGGGTGGCACCGCGGTGGCACGGCAGGGATGGGGTCAGGGGGGTGACGCCGTGGTGGCACCACTGAGATGGGTTTGGAGGGGGCACCGGGGTGGCACTGCTGGGGCAGGGCAGGGGGGGTGATGCGGTGGTGGCACCACTGGGCTGGAGCTGGGATGGGGTGATGCTGTGGTGGCATCGCTGGGATGGGGCTGAGAGGAGGTGACACCACGGTGGCACTGTTGGATGGGGTATAGGGGTGGGGACACCACAGTGGCACTACTGGAATGGGGTATAGGGGTGGTGACACTGCGGTGGCACTCCTGGGATGGGGTATAGGGGTGGGGACACAATGGTGGCTCCACTGGGACGGGGCTGGGGGGTGACATGGTGGTGGCAGAGCTGGAGTGGGGCTTGGGGGGAAAGATGTGGTGGTGGCACTGCTGGGATGGAGCTGGAATGGGGTGACAGTGTGGTGGCATCACTGGGATGGAGCTGAGAGGGGGTGACACCGCGGTGGCACTGTTGGACGGGCTATAGGGGTGGTGACACCACGGTGGCTCCACTGGGACAGGGCTTTGGGGTGACATGGTGGTGGCAGAGCTGGGGTGGGGCTTGGGGGGAATGATGTGGTGGTGACACTGCTGGGATGGTGCTGAGAGGGGGGGGGTGACAGCGTGGTGGCACTGCTGGATGGGCTATAGGGATGGTGACACCGCGGTGGCACTGCTGGGACAGAGCATAGTGGTGGCAGAGCCGGGACGGGCCTCGGCAGGGGGGAGGTGACACCGCGGCGGCATTGCCGGCGTAGAGCTAGGGTCGGGGTGACCCGTCGGTGTCCCCGCCGGAGCGGGAGCAGCGCTGGCGACCCCGCGGCGTCACCGCCGGGTCCCCCTCCCCGCAGGCACGGCGGTGCGGCACTGCGACGAGCACAAGGGCTGGCTGCCCCCCAACCTCTTCAACTGCAGCTCCTTGGCCTTCGCCGCCCTCCGCGCCTGGGTGAGCCTCCATGGCGGGCGGGGACGGGGACCCACACACGCGTGGGACCGGGGCTGGTGACACACACCCCACACCCCACACCCCACACCCCCCACCCCCCCCCGCCGCCGAGGTGACCCCCAACGTGTGGCACCGGGCAGGCGGAGCGGTTGGCGCGCAACGAGTCGGCGCTGGACCCGGCGCAGTCGCGGCGCGTGGCCCTGCAGCTGCACGACGCCACGCGGCGCACCGCGGCCTACTTCGGCAGCGACCTGCGCCTGGCGTACCGGCTGGCCAGCCGCCTGCTCCAGCACGAGAGCGCCCAGCGCGGCTTCCGCCTCGCCGCCACCCAGGACGTCCACTTCACCGAGGTGCCGCCGGGCACCGGGGCGGGGGGCGCCCGCGGAGGGGGAAGGGGGGGTGTTGGGGGAGGGAGAAGGGGTGCCGGGGGCGGGGGGGGTGGGGGGTGATGGGCACCTGCGTGAGGTGTTGGTGGAGGAGGGAAGACACCAAGGTGATGGGCAGCCATGTGGGGAAGGGGGGTGTTGGTGCGGGAGACCAGATGTCAGGGTGATGGGCACCCATGTGAAAAGGGGAGTGATTGTGCAGGAGATCAGATGCCAGGGTGGTGGGCAGCCATGTGGGGAGAGGGGTGTTGGTGCGGGAGACCAGACACTGAGGTGGTGGGCACCCATGTGGGGAAGGGGGTGTTGGTGAAGGAGACCAGGCACTGGGGTGGTGGGCACCCACATTGGAAGGGGGTTGTTGGTTCAAGAGATCAGATGCCAGGGTGGTGGGCACCCATGTGGGGAGAGGGGTGTTGGTGCAGCAGACGAGACGCTGGGGTGATGGGCACCTGCGTTGGTGGAGGAGGGAAGACACCAAGGTGATGGGCAGCCATGTGGGGAGGGGGGTGTTGGTGCGGGAGACCAGACACCTAGGTGGGGGGCACCCATGTGGGAAGGGGGTTGGTTGTGCAGGAGGCAGACGCGAGGGTGGTGGGCACCCACGTGGGGTGGCAGGTGTTGGTGCAGGAGACCAGATGCTGGGGTGTTGGGCACCCACCTGGGGAAGGGGGTGTTGGTGCAGGAGGCCAGATGCCAGGGCGATGGGCACCCACGTCAGGAGCGCAGGAGACTGGACACCGGGGTGATGGGCACCCGCATGGGTGCCAGGGCACCTCCTCCGTGCCTTGAGCTGCAGAGGGGCCTGGGCTGGTGCAGGAGCTCCGATGCTGGGGTGACGGGCACCCTGGTGGGGGGGTTGGTGCGGGAGGCTGGAGGCCAGGGTGATGGGCACTCTTTCGTAAGGGGGGAGGTGCCTGCTGGGGCAGGGGCATGGCCAGGGCTGGCTGGCAGTGCCAGGGTGCCCCCCCCCCCCCCCCCATGCCATGATGCACAGGGGAGCATGGGCTGGTGGAGGAGCCCAGATGCCAGGGTGATGGGCACACCCCCCCCCCCCCCCTTCAACTTGAGGCCCCCCCCAGAGCCTCGCAGGGAAGGGAGGGAGGGGAAAACCCCTGCCCGGATGCCAGGGTGACGGGCACCCGGCGGGTCCCGGCAGAACCTGCTGCGGGTGGGCAGCGCGCTACTGGACACCAGTAACAAGCGGCACTGGGAGCTGATCCAGCAGACGGAGGGGGGCACGGCCTGGCTGCTGAAGCACTTCGAGGACTACGCCAGCGCCCTGGCCCAGAACATGCCCCAGACCTACCTCAGCCCCTTCACCATCGTCACCCCCAACATCGGTGAGCGGGGACCCCCCGGGGATGGGGACACGCATGTGCCCAGGGGACACGTGTGCGCCTGGGAGACGTGTGCGTGCGAGGGAGCGTGTGTGCTCAGAGGACATGGCGTGTGCCCAAGGACGTGTGTACTGGGGACAGGGATGCACCCAGGGGACGTGTGTGTGCCCAAGGATATGTGCGTGCCTGGGGACATGCGTGTGCCTGGGGACATGGGCACACATGCACGTGGGGACATGCATGTGCCCAGGGACATGTGTGCCACCACGAACACATGTGTGCCTGGGGACAGGCGGTGCGCCCCTGGGGGCACGGGCATGTGTGTGCCCAGGGTCGTGGGTCCCTGTGTGCCAAGGGATGGGGACATGTGTGTGACCAGGGACATGCGTGTGACCAGGCTTGTGGGCGTGTGTGTGCCTGGGGGATGTGTATGTGCCAGGGGACACGGGGCTGCATGTGCCCAGGGGACACACGTGTGCCCAGCACCATGGACGCTTGTGTGTGTGCACGGGGGTGCTGCCACGTGTGTGCCAGGGGGCACGTACCCAGGGACCTGCACCAGGGTCTGTGGGTGCCGGGGTCTGTGGGTGCCGGGGTCTGTGGGTGCTGGGGTCAGTGGGTGCTGGGCACACGGGGTGCTGGGGTCCATGGGTGCTGGGGTCTGTGGGTGCCGGGGTCTGTGGGTGCCGGGGTCTGTGGGTGCTGGGGTCTGTGGGTGCTGGGGTCTGTGGGTGCTGGGGTCCATGGGTGCCAGGGTCTGTGGGTGCTGGAGTCCCTGGGTGCCAGGCACACGGGGTGCCAGGCCCCCCGGGTGACACGGTGCCCCAGTGGTGTCGGTGGTGCGGCTGGACAAGGGCAGCTTCGCGGGTGCCCGGCTGCCGCGCTACGAGGCTCTGCGGGGGGAGAAGCCCCCCGACCTGGAGACCACCGTCATCCTGCCCGACAGCGTCTTCCGGCCCCCCGAGGGCAGGCGTGAGTCCCGGGGGGGGAATGGGGGGACGGGGTTTGGGGGGGCTGGCACAGGCGGAGGAGGGGACGCTGGCACAGCCATGGGCTGGCAGGGCTGGGGACGCTGGCCCAGCTGGGGAGTGGGCGGGGTGATGGGGGACCCCAGCATGGCCGTGGGGCTGTCAGGGTTGGGGACCCCAGTGTGGGGCTGGCAGGATTGGGAGGGACCCTCCTTTGACCATGGGGCTGGCACAACTGGGGACCCTGGCATGGGGCTGGCAGGGCTGGGGACCCCAATGTGGCAGCGGGGCTTGCCAGGTCGGGGGGACCCTGGTACGGCCATGGGGCTGGCGGGGTTGGGGACCCCAGGGTGGGGCTGGCAGGGTTGGGGGGGGGACCCTGGTATGGTCATGGGGCTGGCGGGGTTGGGGACCCCAGGGTGGGGCTGGCAGGGTTGGGGGGGGACCCTGGTATGGCCGTGGGGCTGGCAGGGCTGGGGACACTGGTGTGGCCGTGGGGCTGGCGGAGCATCATGCCGGCCCCCCACCCGCGCACCCCAGACCCCTCGGCTGGGCACGGGCAGCCACCCCAGGGTGCAGACGGGCAGGAGGAGGAGGAGGAGGAGGAGGAGGAGGAAGATGCTGCAGAGGAGGAGGAGGAGGAGGAGGAGGATGAGGAGGTGACCCTGGTGACCCGCCACAAGCGCCACCCGGCTCTGGGCGAGGGCCAGGCCATCGCCAGCGTCATCATCTACCGCACCCTGGCCGGGCTCCTGCCCCAGCAGTACGACAGCGACAAGCGCAGCCTCAGGTGACCGGGGGTGACAGGGACCAGGGGGTGACAGGGACCGGGGGTCAGCGGGGGCATGGGAGGGGGGCGCTGGGAGGGTGCCCATGGGGTGCTGGGAGATGGGGGGGTACCAGGGGGTGCTCATGGGGTGCTGGGAGATGGGGGGGTACCAGGGGATGCTCATGGGGTGCTGGGAGATGGGGGGGTGCCAGGGGGTGTCCATGGGGTGCTGGGAGATGGAGGGCGCTGGAGGGGTGACAATGGGGTGCTGGGAGATGGGGGGTGCCCATGGGGTGCTGGGACATGAGGCGGTGCTGGGGTGAGGGTGCCCATGGGGTGCTGGGAGATGAGGGGTGCTGGAGGGGTGGCAATGGGGTGCTGGGACATGGGGGGGGTACCAGGGGGTTGCTCGTGGGGTGCTGGGAGATGGGGGGTGCTGGAGGGGTGGCAATGGGGTGCTGGGACATGGGGGGGGTACCAGGGGGTTGCTCGTGGGGTGCTGGGAGATGGGGGGTGCTGGAGGGGTGGCAATGGGGTGCTGGGAGATGGAAGGTGCTGGGGAGAGTACCCGTGGGGTGCTGGGAGATGAGGGGGTGCTGGGAGATGGGGGATTGCTGGGGAGGGTGCCCATGGGGTGCCAGGGCAAGGGAAGGCATCTGTGGGGTGGTGGGGCAATGGGGACAGGGGGTGTCCCCGGGGCATCCTCGGGAAAGGGGGTGCTGGGAGATGGGGGGTGCTGGAGGGGTGGCAATGTGGTGCTGGAAGATGGGGGGGTGCTGGGGGGGTTGTCCATGGGGTGCTGGGAGATGGGTGGGTGCCAGGGGGTGCTCATGGGGTGCTGGGAGATGGGAGGGTGCTGGGGAGGTGTCCATGAGGTGCTGGGAGATGGGGGGTGCTGGAGAGGTGACAATGGGGTGCTGGAAGATGGGGGGGTGCTGGGAGGAGTGCCCATGGGGTGCTGGGAGATGGGCGGATGCCAGGGGGTGCCCGTGGGGTGCTGGGGAGGTGCCCATGGGGTGCCAGGGCAAGGGAGGGCATCTGTGGGGTCGTGAGACAATGGGGGCAGGGGGTGCCCATGGGGTGCTGGGAGACGGGGGGGGTACCAGGCGGTGCCTGTTGGGGTGCCGGGAGATGGGGGGGTGCTGGGGGGGGTGCCCATGGGGTGCTAGGAGATGGGTGGATGCCAGGAGGTGCCCATGGGGTGCTGGGAGATGGGGGCTGCTGGAGGGGTGCCCATGGAGTATTGGGAGATGGGGGGTGCTGGGAGGGTGCCCATGGGGTGCTGGGAGATGGGGGGGTGCCAGGGGGTGCCCGTGGGATGCTGGGAGATGGGGGGGTGCCAGGGGGTGCCCGTTGGGATGCTGGGAGATGGGGGGGTGCCAGGCGGTGCCCGTTGGGGTGCTGGGAGATGGGGGGGTGCCCGTGGGGTGCCAGGCCACAGCAGGGCGCGGGGAGGGGTGTCAGGGTGCCCGTGCCAGGCTGGGCCCCCTGACCCCGGCGCCCCCCAGGGTGCCCAAGCGCCCCGTCATCAACACGCCGGTGGTGAGCATCAGCGTGCAGGCGGCGGGGGCGCGGGGGCCGCGGGCGCTGGCGAAGCCCCTCACCCTCCAGTTCCGGCTGCTGGAGACCCAGGAGCGCTCCAAGCCCATCTGCGTCTTCTGGAACCACTCGCTGCTGTGAGCGGGGGGGCACAGCGTGGGGACCCCCCCGGGGGGCGGGGGGACAGGGGACACGGGGACGAGGCGGGGTGGGGGCCTCGACGGGCAGGGAGGGAGGGGGCGGCACGTGGTGGGGCGATGGGGCAGCCTCGTCCCTAGGGGTCACGGGTGGGTGGCACGGGGACGGGGCTGTGGGGTGGCATCTGTGGGACGGGGGGGGTGGCGTGGGGGTGGGTCGTTAGGGTGGCAGCTCTGTCCCTGGTGTCACGGGTGGGGGTTGGGGACAGGGTGCCGGTGGGTGTCCCTGGGTGTGGGGGGTGACCCTGTGGTGGCTGAGGGTGCCAGTGGGTGCTCCTGGGGGCGCTGGGTGACCCAGCAGCGTCTGAGGGTGCCCGTGGGTGTCCCCAGGGGTGGTGGGTGACCCTGTGGTGGCTGAGGGTGCCAGTGGGTGTCCCCAGGTGGGATGGGTGACCTGGTGGTGCTGAGGGTGCCAGTGGGTGTCCCTGGGTGGGGTTGGTGACCCCGTGGGGGCCAAGGGTGCCAGTGGGTGTCCCCAGGAGTGGTGGGTGACCCTGTGGTGGCTGAGGGTGCCAGTGGGTGTCCCTGGGGGGGGCGGAGGGGGCGACCCGGTGGTGGCTGAGGGTACCGGTGGGTGTCCCCAGGTGGGGTGGGTGACCCCGTGGTGGCCAAGGGTGCCAGTGGGTGTCCCCAGGAGTGGTGGGTGACCCTGTGGTGGCTGAGGGTACCGGTGGGTGTCCCCAGGTGGGGTGGGTGCCCCGGCAGTGCTCAGGGTACCGGTGGGTGTCCCTGGGGGCGGTGGGTGGCCCAGCAGCGGCTGAGGGTGCCGGTGGGTGTCCCCGGGGGTGGTTGGGGTCCCCCCCGGGCACGGTGGGTGCCCCGGTGGTGCTGAGGGTGCCGGTGGGCGCAGGGCGGGCGGCGCGGGCGGCTGGTCGGCGCGGGGCTGCGAGGTCGTGTTCCGCAACCGGAGCCACGTCAGCTGCCAGTGCCACCACCTGACCAGCTTCGCCGTCCTCATGGACATCTCCCGCCGCGAGGTGGGACGCGGGGGGACGCGGGGGGACACAGGGGGGACGCGGGGGGACACGGGAGACCTGGGCCATGGGGGTGACCTGGGGACAGGGCCCTGGCCCGGGGACACGGGGCTCACGGTGGGGGGGGGGGGCATCTGGCAGGGGGACACGTGGGGGCCAGGCGGTGGGGCGGGGCTGTAGGGGGGGAGGGGCGGGGCTTTAAGGGGGAGGGGACAAGGGGTGGGCGGGGCTTGGCGGGAGGGGAGGGGTCAGGGCAGGGGCAGAGGGGTGGGTGCCTGTGAGGGCGGGGCCGAGCAAAGTGGGCGGGACTCTGTTGGGGCGGGGTTCCGACGGGGCGGAGCTGAGCAGGGTGGGCGTGTTTCCCAGGGGGGTGGGGCTGAGTCGTGGGGGCGGGGTTTCCCCTAGGGCTAAAGCCTCGGGGGGGGGGGGGGGGGGCATTGTGGGCGGGGCTTCCCAGCGGCAGTACCTGTAAGGAGGAGGGAGCATAGCTCTGGGGCGGGACGGGGGCGTGGCTCCATGGGGTGTGGCTCCATGGGGGGCGTGGCTTCATGGGGGGGGCGGGGCGTGTCCCGACGTGTTTGGTGCCGCAGAACGGGGAGATCCTGCCGCTGGCGGCGCTGACCTACGCCTCGCTGGGGGTGGGGCTGGCGGGGCTGCTGCTGGCCGTGCTGGCGCTGGGGGGGCTGCGGGGACCCCGCTCCAACCGCCACAGCATCCGCCGCCACGGCGCCACCGCCCTCCTCCTCGCCCAGCTCGTCTTCCTCCTCGGCATCAACCAGGCCGACCTCCCGGTGAGCGGCTGGGGGAAAGGGGGGGGCGGGGATAAAAGGGGGGGGGTGGGGCTCGGGGGGGCGGGGCTGGCAGAGTTTGGGGGATTCCCTCCTCCCCCCAAGGCGTGCTGGTGGGTAGGGCGGGGCTAAGGAGTGGGCGGAGCGCTGGTGGGCTGGGGCTGAGGGGGTGTGGCCTCTCAAAAGGGGGTGGGGCCCTCCAAGGGGTTGGGCCTCTCTCAAAAAAAAGTGAGGCCTATTAAAAGGGGTGGGGTCCCTCAAAGAGGGTGGGGCTTCCAAAGGGGGTGGGGCTCCTCAGGGTGGGTGGGGCATCTCAAAGTGGGTGGGGCTCCCAAAAGGGGTGGGGTTCTCAGAGGAGGTGGGGTTCCCAGGGCGGGGTGATAGTGTGGGGTAAGGCTAGTGTGGGGGTGGGGCTAGAGAGAGGGGTGTGGCTTTTATGGGCGGGGCTGCAGACTGGGCGGAGCTCCAGTGGTGTAGTGCCTGTGGTTCGCAGGGGCGGAGCTCCAGTGGGCGGGGCGGGGGTGGGCGTGGTCACAGAGGGGGTGGAGCTCCAGGGGGGGCTAGTACCTGTGGTTTGCAGGGGCGGAGCTCCAGTGGGCGGGGCGGGGGTGGGCGTGGCTGCGGAGAGGGCGGAGCTCCAAGGGGGGGCTAGTGCCTGTAGTTTGCAGGGGCGGAGCCCCAGTGGGCGGGGCGGGGGTGGGCGTGGCCGCAGGGGGCGGGGCAGTGACGTGCGGGGCGCAGCTGGCGTGCACGGTGGTGGCCATCCTGCTGCAGTTCCTCTACATGAGCGCGGTGGGCTGGGCGCTGCTGGAGGGGCTGCACCTCTACCGGCGCCGCAGCGAGCCCCGCCACGTCGACCGCGGGCCCATGCGCTTCTACCACGTCCTGGGCTGGGGGCTGCCCGCCTTCATCACCGGTGAGGACACGCCCCCTTGGCCCTAACCCCGCCCCCTCGGCCCTAACCCCGCCCCCTAGAGTGCCCACCGCCAGGCATCCACCGCCACCTGGCTTAGTGTCCACTGGGGGGCCACGCCCCCTCCTACGGTTTGGCCCCGCCCCCTGAACCACCTTCCCCCAATCAGCTTAGTGCAAAGTGGGGTGCCATTTTCATGTGTAGCCCCGCCCCCAAAGAGCACGGTCCCGCCCCCAGCAACATAGCCCTGTCCATCAGAGTTTAGCCACACCCCCAAGAGCATAGCCACGCCTTTGCTCAGCATAACCCCGCCCCCAGAACAGAGCCCCGCCCCCAAGAGCATAGCCCTGCCCTGGCATTTTGTCCCCGCCCCCAAGAATGTAGCCCCGCCTTCACCCACCATAGCTCCTCCCCCAAGACTACAGCCCTGTTCTGACCTCTTAGACATGCCCCCATGGCCATAGCCCCGCCCCATCCATCATAGCCCCGCCCCCAATATGTTAGACACACCCTCATGGCCATAGCCCCGCCCCATCCATCATAGCCCCGCCCCCAATATGTTAGACACACCCTCATGGCCATAGCCCCGCCCCATCCATCATAGCCCCGCCTCAGTATTTTAGACACGCCCCCAAGGCCATAGACCCAGCCTCAACACTGTAGCCCTGCCCAAGAATTTTAGACACGCCCCCATGTCTGTAGCCCCTCCCTGTGATATTAGACCCGCCCCCAGGGCCATAGCCCCGCCCCCCAGCACCTAGCCACCTCCCCAGCCCTGCTCCACCCAACCCGCCGTTCCACACCCCACCTCGCCTTAGCCCCGCCCCTCCTGCCTTAGCCCCGCCCCCTCGGAGGCTAGCCCAGCCTCCTTGCGGCTTAGCCCCGCCCCTGAGCCGTGCCTTTTTTGGGGGGGGGGACACACAGGGCTGGCGGTGGGGCTGGACCCCGAAGGCTACGGCAACCCCGACTTCTGCTGGCTCTCCATCCACGACAGCCTGGTCTGGAGCCTGGCGGGGCCCATCGCCTGCGCCGTGGCCGTGCGTATGGGGGAAGGGGGGGCTTGGGGGGGGTGCTGGGGTGCCCCAGGGGTGCCCACCCCTCCCCCCACCATGCCCACTCACCCCTCTGCGTGTCCCGTCCCCCCCAGGTCAGCATCTTCTTCCTCACGCTGGCGGCCAGGGCCACCTGCGCCACCCCGCAGGGCTTCGAGAAGAAGGGCACGGCGTGAGTCGTCTGGGCAGGGGGGGCACCCATGGGGGGCTGGGGCACCCATGGGGGGCATTGGGGACTGGGGGGGCCTGGGGGGCTGGAGCACCCGTGGGTGACAGAGGGGCAAGGGGTGCTGGGGCACCTATGGCGTGGCGAGAGGCTGGGGCACCCATGGGTGGCATGGGGGGCTGGGGCACCCATGAGTGACAGAGGGGCACAGGGTCCTAGGACGCCCATGGGTGGCATTGGGGACCGGGGGGGCTGGGGCACCCATGGGTGACAGAGGGGCACAGAGTGCTGGAGCACCCGTGGGTGACAGAGGGGCAAAGGGTGCTGGGGCACCCATGGGGTGGCGGGAGGCTGGGGCACCCGTGGGTGGCATTGGGGACTGGGGGGCCTGAGGGGCTGGGGCACCCATGGGTGACAGAGGGGCAAAGGTTGCTGGGGCACCCATGGGGTGGCGGGAGGCTGGGGCACCCATGGGTGGCATTAGGTGCTGGGGAGCACATGGGAGTCAGGGGGGCATGGTGGGTTGGGGAACTCGTGGGTGGCATTGGGGGCAGGGGCACCCATGGGTGGCAAGGGTGTTGGGGCACCCATGGGTGGTGAGGTACAAGGGGCTAAGAGCACCCAGGTGTGGCAGGAAGCTGGAGCACCCATGGGTGGCTGGGGGCACGGGGGGGCTGGAGGCCCCATGGGTGGCATTGGGTGCCGGGGCACCCGTGGGTGACAAGGGGGCGTTGGGTGCCAGGGTACCCGTGGGTGGCAGGGGTCTTGGAGCGCCCCTAGGTGGTGAGGTACGGGGGGCTGGGGCACCCATGGGAGTCAGAGGGGCACAGGGTGCTGAGGCATTCGGGAGGCCAGGGGGTGTACGGGTGCCCCTGGGTGACAGGGCGGGGCACAGGGTGCTGGGGTACCCCTGGGTGGTGGGGATGCATGAGGCCTGCAGGGCACCCATGGGTGGTGGCAGGGCAGACGTGGTGCCTGTGCCAGGCGGGGCAGGGGAGCAGAGAGGCAGGGTGCAGGCAGGGTGCAGCAGGGTGCAGGTAGGGTGCAGCAGGGTGCAGGTAGGGTGCAGACAGGGTGCAGGCAGGGTGCAGGCAGGGTGCAGCAGGGTGCAGAAGGGTGCAGCAGGGTGCAGCAGGGTACAGCAGGGTGCAGAGTGCAGCAGGGTGCAGCAGGGTGCAGGTAGGGTGCAGCAGAGTGCAGGGTGCAGCATGCAGCAGGATGCAGGGTGCAGGCAGGGTGCAGGCAGGGTGCAGGGTGCAGCAGGGTGCAGCAGGGTGCAGGCAGGGTGCAGGCAGGGTGCACAGGATGCAGAAGGGTGCAGCAGGGTGCAGCAGGGTACAGCAGGGTGCAGGCAGGGTGCAGGCAGGGTGCAGCAGGGTGCAGCAGGGTGCAGAGTGCAGGCAGGCTGCAGGGTGCAGCAGGGTGCAGCAGGGTGCAGCAGGGTGCAGCAGGGTGCAGGGTGCAGGCAGGGTGCAGCAGGGTGCAGCAGGGTGCAGAGTGCAGCAGGGTGCAGGGTGAAGCAGGGTGCAGCAGGGTGCAGCAGGGTGCAGCAGGGTGCAGGCACGTTGCAGCAGGGTGCAGCAGGGTGCAGACAGGGTGCAGCAGGGTGCAGGGTGCAGGCAGGTTGCAGCAGGTTGCAGCAGGGTGCAGCAGGGTGCAGCAGGGTGCAGTCAGGGTGCAGTAAGGGTGCAGTAGGGTGCAGCAGAGTGCAGGGTGCAGCAGGGTGCAGCATGTAGCAGGATGCAGGTTGCAGGCAGGGTGCAGGCAGGGTGCAGGGTACGGCAGGGTGCAGCAGGGTGCAGGCAGGGTGCAGCAGGGTGCAGCAGGGTGCAGAGTGCAGCAGGGTGCAGGGTGCAGCAGGGTGCAGCAGGGTGCAGCAGGGTGCAGGGTGCAGGCAGGTTGCAGCAGGGTGCAGCAGGGTGCAGACAGGGTGCAGCAGGGTGCAGCAGGGTGCAGCAGCGTGCAGAGTGCAGGCAGGCTGCAGGGTGCAGCAGGGTGCAGGGTGCAGCAGGGTGCAGCAGGGTGCAGCAGGTTGCAGCAGGGTGCAGCAGGGTGCAGTCAGGGTGCAGTAAGGGTGCAGTAGGGTGCAGCAGAGTGCAGGGTGCAGCAGGGTGCATCAGGGTGCAGCAGAGTGCAGGGTGCAGCAGGGTGCAGCATGTAGCAGGATGCAGGGTGCAGCAGGGTGCAAGCAGGGTGCAGCAGGGTGCAGCAGAGTGCAGGCAGGGTGCAGGGTGCATCAGGGTGCAGCATGTAGCAGGATGCAGGTTGCAGGCAGGGTGCAGGCAGGGTGCAGGGTGCAGCAGGGTACAGCAGGGTGCAGCAGGGTGCAGCAGGGTGCAGCAGGGTGCAGCAGGGTGCAGAGTGCAGCAGGGTGCAGGGTGCAGCAGGGTGCAGCAAGGTGCAGCAGGTTGCAGCAGGGTGCAGCAGGGTGCAGTCAGGGTGCAGTAAGGGTGCAGTAGGGTGCAGCAGAGTGCAGGGTGCAGCAGGGTGCAGCATGTAGCAGGATGCAGGGTGCAGCAGGGTGCAAGCAGGGTGTAGCAGGGTGCAGCAGAGTGCAGGCAGGGTGCAGGGTGCATCAGGGTGCAGCATGTAGCAGACTGCAGGGTGCAGGCAGGGTGCAGGGTGCAGCAGGGTACAGCAGGGTGCAGCAGGGTGCAGACAGGGTGCAGGCAGGGTGCAGCAGGGTGCAGCAGGGTGCAGAGTGCAGGCAGGCTGCAGGGTGCAGCAGGGTGCAGCAGAGTGCAGTAGGGTGCAGCAGGGTGCAGCAGGGTGCAGGCAGGGTGCAGCAGGGTGCAGCAGGTTGAGCAGGGTGCAGACAGGATGCAGCAGGGTGCAGAGTGCAGGCAGGGTGCAGCAGGGTACAGCAGGGTGCAGGCAGGGTGCAGCAGGGTGCAGCAGGGTGCAGCAGGGTGCAGCAGGGTACAGCAGGGTGCAGGCAGGGTGCAGCAGGGTGCAGGCAGGGTGCAGCAGGGTGCAGTCAGGGTGCAGTAGGGTGCAGCAGGGTGCAGTAGGTTGCAGCACGGTGCAGCAGGGTGCAGGCAGGGTGCAGCAGGGTGCAGCAGGGTGCAGGGTGCAGCAGGGTGCAGCAGGGTGCAGAGTGCAGGCAGGCTGCAGGGTGCAGCAGGGTGCAGCAGGGTGCAGCAGGGTGCAGCAGGGTGCAGGGTGCAGGCAGGGTGCAGCAGGGTGCTGCAGGGTGCAGGCAGGGTGCAGCAGGGTGCAGGCAGGGTGCAGCAGGGTGCAGCAGCGTGCAGAGTGCAGGCAGGCTGCAGGGTGCAGCAGGGTGCAGCAGGGTGCAGAGTGCAGCAGGGTGCAGGGTGAAGCAGGGTGCAGCAGGGTGCAGGGTGCAGGCAGGTTGCAGCAGGTTGCAGCAGGGTGCAGACAGGGTGCAGCAGGGTGCTGTCAGGGTGCAGCAGGGTGCAGCAGGGTGCAGAGTGCAGGCAGGCTGCAGGGTGCAGCAGGCTGAAGGGTGCAGCAGGGTGCAGCAGAGTGCAGGGTGCAGCAGGGTGCAGTCAGGGTGCAGTCAGGGTGCAGTAGGGTGCAGCAGGGTGCTGTACGTTGCAGCACGGTGCAGCAGGGTACAGCAGAGTGCAGTAGGGTGCAGCAGGTTGAGCAGGGTGCAGGCAGGGTGCAGCAGGGTACAGCAGGGTGCAGACAGGGTGCAGCAGCGTGCAGGCAGGGTGCAGCAGGGTGCAGCCAGGGTGCAGGCAGGGTGCAGCAGGGTGCAGCAGGGTGCAGACAGGGTGCAGCAGGGTGCAGTCAGGGTGCTGTCAGGGTGCAGCAGGGTGCAGCAGGATGCAGCAGGTTGCAGCAGGGTGCAGTCAGTGTGCAGCAGGGTGCAGTAGGGTGCAGCAGCGTGCAGGCAGGGTGCAGCAGGGTGCAGCAGGGTGCAGACAGGGTGCAGCAGGGTGCAGCAGGGTGCAGCAGGTTGAGCAGGGTGCAGGCAGGGTGCAGACAGGGTGCAGCAGGGTGCAGGCAGGGTGCAGCAGGGTGCAGAGTGCAGGCAGGCTGCAGGGTGCAGCAGGGTGCAGCAGGGTGCAGCAGGATGCAGGGTGCAGGCAGGGTGCAGCGTGCAGCAGGCTGAAGGGTGCAGCAGGGTGCAGCAGAGTGCAGGGTGCAGCAGGGTGCAGTAGGGTGCAGCACGGTGCAGCAGGGTACAGCAGGGTGCAGTAGGGTGCAGCAGGGTGCAGGCAGGGTGCAGCAGGGTGCAGCAGGTTGAGCAGGGTGCAGGCAGGGTGCAGCAGGGTGCAGCCAGGGTGCAGTCAGGGTGCAGTCAGGGTGCAGCAGGGTGCAGCAGGGTGCAGACAGGGTGCAGCAGCGTGCAGGCAGGGTACAGCAGGGTGCAGCAGGGTACAGCAGGGTGCAGCAGGGTGCAGGCAGGGTGCAGCAGCGTGCAGGCAGGGTGCAGCAGGGTGCAGCACGTTGCAGCAGGGTACAGCAGGGTGCAGCAGGGTGCAGCCAGGGTGCAGCAGGGTGCAGGCAGGGTGCAGGCAGGGTGCAGCAGGGTGCAGCCAGGGTGCAGGCAGGGTGCAGTCAGGGTGCAGCAGGGTGCAGACAGGGTGCAGCAGGGTGCAGCAGGGTGCAGTAGGATGCAGCAGGGTGCAGCAGGTTGCATCAGGGTGCAGTCAGGGTGCAGCAGGGTGCAGCAGGGTGCAGCAGGGTGCAGGCAGGGTACAGCAGGGTGCAGCAGGGTACGACAGGGTGCAGCAGCGTGCAGGCAGGGTACAGCAGGGTGCAGACAGGGTGCAGGCAGGGTGCAGCAGGTTGCAGCAGGGTACAGCAGGGTGCAGCAGGGTGCAGCAGGGTGCAGCAGGGGCTGACGGGGGTCCCCCAGGTCCGGGCTGCAGACGGCGGTGGTGGTGCTGGCGCTGCCCAGCCTGGCCTGGCTCCTGGCCCTGCTCTCCGTCAACAGCGACGCGCTGCTCTTCCACTACCTCTTCGCCGTCTCCAACTGCCTCCAGGTCACCGCGCCCCCCCCCCCTGCGCCCCCACCGCCCCCCACCCATGTGCCCCCACAGCCCCCCACCCTTGAACCCCTATAGCCCCCCACCCCTGCGCCCCCACCGCCCCCCACCCCTGCGCCCCTATAGCCCCTCACCACTGTGCTCTGACAGCACTCACACCCCTGCACCCCTGTAGCCCCCCTCCCCCACAGCCCCCCATCCCTGCACCCCTAGAGCCCCCCACCCCTGCGCCCCTATAGTCCCCCACCGCTGCGCCTCTATAGCCCCCCACCCCTGCACCCCTATAGCCCCCCACCCCTGCACCCCCACAGCCCCCCACCCCTGCACCCCTATAGCCCCCCACCCCTGCACCCCCACAGCCCCCCACCCCTGCACTCCTATAGGTCCAACCCCTGTGCCCCTATAGCCCCCCACCTCGCACCCCCCACAGCCCCCCCACCCCTATGCCCCCACACCCCTGTGCCCCTATAGCCCCCCCAGCCCTGTGCCCCCACAGCCCCTACACCTCCACCCCTACATCCCCTACACAGTTTTTGCCCCCTCGCCAAGCCCCCCCATACCTCCTGTGCCCCCCTATACCTTCTGCCCCTATACTGCCCCATGCCCCTACACGCCTGCACCCCCCATACCCCTATACCTCCCCATACCCCTACACCTCCTTTACCCCATCCCCCTCTGTGACCACCCCACCCCTCTCCTCTCCATAGCACCCCATAGCACCCCATAGCACCCCGTAGCACCCTATAACTCCCTGAGCCCCCCCATACCTGTGTCCCCCTGTACCTTCCCGCACCCTGATATGTCTCCGTACCCCTGTGCCCCCTCCCGCTATAGCTGGGGGTGCATCCCTATATCCCTGGGGTGGGGGGCGGGTGGGATGGGGGCACCCCAGGGATGAGCCCCTCTCCTGGTGGGTGCCTGGTGGGTACCAGAGGTCACTCAGCTATTCTGGGGGGCACCCAGTGGGTATGGGGGTTCCCTTACCCAGTTTGGGGTGTCAGTGGACGGGCACCCAGTGGGTATGGGGGTCCCTCACCCAGTTTGGGGTGTCAGTGGGGGGGCACCTGGTGGGTATGGGCGGGTCCCCCACCCAGTTTGGGGTGTCAGTGGGGGGGCACCCGGTCGGTATGAGGGTCCCTCACCCAGTTTGGGGTGTCAGTGGGGGGGCACCCGGTGGATATGGGGGTCCCTCACCCAGTTTGAGGTGTCAGTGGGCGGGCACCCGGTGGGTATGGGGGTCCCTCACCCAGTTTGGGGTGTCAGTGGACGGGCACCCAGTGGGTATGGGCGGGTCCCCCACCCAGTTTGGGGTGTCGGGGGGGGGCACCCGGTCGGTATGAGGGTCCCTCACCCAGTTTGGGGTGTCAGTGGGGGGGCACCCGGTGGGTATGGGGGTCCCTCACCCAGTTTGGAGTGTCAGTGGGAGGCACCCGGTGGGTATGGGGGGGTCCCTCACCCAGTTTAGGGTGTCAGTGGGGAGCACCCAGTGGGTATGGGGGGCCCCTCAACCCCTCTGGGGTGCCGGTGGGGTCCCCTGCAGGGTGTAGATGGGGGCTGGCCCCCCCACCCCCACCCCCCCCCCCATGCCCACGCACCCCCTCCCCACCCCAGGGCCCCCTCATCTTCCTCTTCTGCGTGGTGCTGAGCAAGGAGGTGCGGAGGAGCCTGCGGCTGAGCTGCACCCGCCGCCGCGGCCCCGACCCCGCCTTGGCCACCAAATCCACCCTGACCCCCGTGAGTGCCACCGGGGGGGGGCTGGGGGGGGGGGGGGCTGGGGGTCGTGGGGCAGCCACCCACCATGGCTGTGATGTCCCCGTCCCCGCGACAGGCCTATGGCTGTGACAGCACCTACGTGGCGGGGCGGCTGTACCCAGCGCCCATGGGCGGCTCCACCGGCTCCCTGCCCAGCACCCTGCGCTCCGGCAAGAGCCACCACAGCTACATCCCCTTCGTGTGCCGGTACCGCCGGGACGGGGACATCGGGGGGGGGGGGACAGGGGGTGGGGTGGCAAGGTGACGTGGTGATGGGGTGGCGGGGTGATGGGGTGGTGGGGTGATGGGGTGGTGGTGGTGGGGTGATGGGGTGGTGGGTGGTGGGGTGATGGGGTGGTGGGGTGATGGGGTGGTGAGTGGTGGGGTGATGGGGTGGTGGGTGGTGGGGTGGTGGGGTGATGGTGGTGGGGTGATGGGGTGGTGGGTGATGGGGTGATGGGGTGGTGGGGTGGTGAGTGGTGGGGTGGTGGGGTGATGGTGGTGGGGTGATGGGGTGATGGGGTGGTGGGTGGTGGGGTGGTGGGGTGATGGGGTGATGAGGGGATGGGGTGGTGGCATGGCAGGGTGGTGGGGTGATGGGGTGGCAGGGTGGTGGGTTGGTCGGGTGATGGGGTGATGAGGTGATGGGTTGGTGGGGTGTCATGGCAGCAAGGTGGTGGGGGTGGCATGATCCTGGGGTGGGAAGAAGGCAGAGTGATGGGGTGATGGGCCGGTGGCATGGCAGCATGGCGGCAGGGTGGTGGGGTGGTGGGGTGATAGGATGGGTGGAGGAGAGCCATGGTGGCAGGGTGGCATGATGCTGGGGTGGCAGGACAGGAGGGTGATGGGCTGGTGGGGTGTCATGGCAGCAAGGTGGCGGGGTGACATGATACCGGGGTGGCAGGGTGACATGATGCTGGGTGATACGTTGGTGGCACAGCAGCATGGTGGCACGGTGGTGGGGTGATGGGGTGGGTGGAGGATGGCAGGGTGGCAGGGTGACGTGATGCTGGGGTGGCAGGGTGGTGGGGTGATGGGCCGGTGGGGTGGCATGGCAGGATGGTGGCAGGGTGGCAAGATACTGGGGTGGCAGGACGGCAGGGTGACACGATGCTGGGGTGGCGGGGCAGCCCGGCGGAGCGGTGGCGTGCCGGCCGGGTGGCGGGCTGCCGATGGGCGCGGGGTGGCAGCGCGGCGAGGTGACGGGGCGGCAGGGCGCCCGTGGGTGCCGCCGGGCACCCATGGGTGCGGGTGTCCCCTCCTCGGCAGGGAGGACTCGGGGCTGGCGGGCAGCCCGGGGCAGCGGGCCCTGGCCGAGCCCGGGGGGCTCTTCCTCGACGCCCAGGACCAGCCCGAGGGTAGGACCCCGGTGCATGTGATGAGCGCGCCCGGCCTCAGCCCGGCTGCGGGGGGGGGGGGGCGGCCGGTGGGTGCCCACGGGCACCCCCTGACCCGTGGATGTCGTGTCCCCCCCCTGCCACCCCCCAGAGCACGACACGGACTCGGACAGTGACCTGTCGCTGGAGGACGATCGCAGCGGCTCCTACGGCTCCACGCACTCCTCCGAGAGCGAGGAGGAGGCCCCCCCCGCCGGCTGGGACCCCCTGCCCGGGCCCCCCCTGCCCCCCCCCGCCCCCGGTAACGCCAGCACCCACTGGGGATGGCGGGGGGGGGGTCCCTCAGCCTGGCCAGGGGGCCCATGGGGGGGCACCCGGTGGGGATGGGGGGGGTCCCTCGCTATGTTCAGGGTGCCAAGGAGGGGGCAAGGGGGGGCCCTTGGCCTGGCTAGGGTGCCATGGGGGGTCACCCAGTGGGTTTGGGGGGGGTCCCTTGCCCTGGTTGAGGGAGTGATGGGGGGCAACCAAGGGGGTTTTGGGGTCCC
This sequence comes from Leptosomus discolor, assembly GCF_034619465.1. Lineage (NCBI taxonomy): Eukaryota > Metazoa > Chordata > Aves > Leptosomiformes > Leptosomidae > Leptosomus > Leptosomus discolor. Next base: position 5,983,659 of record NC_141411.1, on the reverse strand, counting down.
TTGTGCTACCTGGGGTGTCGGGGGGGGGTGTCACCCAGTGGGTATGGGGGGGGGGGGGGGTCCCTCAGCCTGTCTGGGGGCAACCAGTGGGTACAGGGGGTCCCTCGCCCTGCCTGGGGTGCTAATGGGGGGCACCCAGTAGCCGTGGAGCGGGGGATGTCTCCTACCCAGTCTGGGGTACCAATGAGGGGGCACCCAATGGGTTTTGGTGGGGGTCTGTTGCCCTGGCTGGGGGAGTGATGGGGGGGCCATCCAAGGGGTTTTTGGGGTCCCTTGTGCTACCTGGGATGTTTGGGGGGGAGTTACCCAGTGGGTATGGTTGGGTGTCCCTCACTCTGTCTGGGGGCACCCAGTGGGTACAGGGGGTCCCTCGCCCTGCCTGGGGTGCTGATGGGGGGACACCCAGTGGGTTTGGGGGGGGGAGTCCCTTGCCTTGTCTGGGGTGCCAGGGGGGGGAGGGGGGCACCCAATGGGACCCTCACCCTGGCTGGGGTGCTGATGGCCGGGGGGGGCACCCAGTGGGGGATGGGTTGCGGGTCCCTCGCCTTGCCCATCCCAGCAGTCCCCGCCCCCCCCCCCCCCCCCCGCAGGTGACAGCTTGGTGGCCCCGGGGCGACCGTACTGGCCGGGGGAATTCGTGACAACGGCCAGCGAGAGCGAGGGGCCGGGGGGCAGCGAGACCCTGCGGGTGGAGCCGGCGGGGGGCGAGGGACCCCTCCGGGGTGACCCCCCCCCCCCGCCTCAACGGCGAGGCGCTCCCCAGGGACCCCCCGCTGCTGCCCCTCCCCCACCCCCACAAAGGTACGGGGTGCCCCGCACCCAAAGGGGTGCTATGGGGTGGGGGTGGGGGGGGGTGTACCTCAAGACTGGGGGACCCCCAACCCCTTGGGTGATGCCCCCACCTCCCACCCCCCCCCCTCGCAGGCATCCTGAAGAAGAAGTGTCTGCCCCCCATCAGCGAGCGGGGCAGCACCCAACGCCTCGGGCCCCCCCCCACCGCCCCCCGCCTCGTCGGGCAGCGAGGGCAGCAGGGTGGGGGGCACCGGCGCCCCCCGCCCCCGGCAGACCCTGCAGGAGCAGCTCAGCGGCGTCACCCCCATCGCCATGAGCATCAAGGCGGGCACGGTGGACGAGGACTCCTCCGGCTCCGAGTGAGTGCCCGGCGGATGGGTGCCAGGGTGGCCCGTGGGCGCCCTTGGGTGCCAGGGCGGTGGTTGGGTGCCCATCGGGTCAAAGGGTGGCTGTTGGGTGCCCATGGGGTGCCAGGGTTCCCACTGGGTGCCCACTGGGTGCAAGGGTGGCTGTTGGGTGCCCGTCGGGTGAAAGGGTTCCCACTGGGTGCCCATTGGGTGCAAGGATGGCTGTTGGGTGCCCATCGGTGCCAGGGTGCCCAACAGGCACCCATTGGGTGAAAGGATGGCTGTTGGGTGCCCATTGGGTGCAAGGGTTCCCACTGGGTGCCCATCAGGTGAAAGGGTGGCTGTTGGGTGCCCATCGGTGCCAGGGTGCCCAACAGGCACCCATTGGGTGAAAGGATGGCTGTTGGGTGCCCATTGGGTGCAAGGGTTCCCACCGGGTGCCCATCGGTACCAGGGTGCCCAACAGGCACCCATCGGGTCAAAGGGTGGCTGTTGGGTGCCCATTGGGTGCAAGGGTTCCCACTGGGTGCCCATCAGGTGAAAGGGTGGCTGTTGGGGGCCCATCGGTGCCAGGGTGCCGGACAGGCGCCCATTGGGTGTAAGTGTTCCCACTGGGTGCCCATTGGGTGCAAGGATGGCTGTTGGGTGCCCATCAGTGCCAGGGTGCCCAACAGGCACCCATTGGGTGAAAGGATGGCTGTTGGGTGCCCATTGGGTGCAAGGGTTCCCACTGGGTGCCCATCAGGTGAAAGGGTGGCTGTTGGGCGCCCATCGGTGCCAGGATGGCTGTTGGGTGCCCATCGGTGCCAGGGTGCCCAACAGGCACCCATCAGGTGAAAGGATGGCTGTTGGGTGCCCATTGGGTGCAAGAGTTCCCACTGGGTGCCCATCGTGTGCCAGGCGACCTGACAGATGCCCACTGGGTGCCAGGGTTCTTCTTGGGTGCCCATTGGGTGCCCAGGTTCCCGTTGGGTGCCCGTCAGGTGAAAGGATGGCTGTTGGGTGCTCATGAGGTGCCAGGGTTCCCATTGGGCACCCATTGGGTGTCCATCAGGTGCAAGGGTGGTGGTTGGGCGCCCATCGGACGCCAGGGTGCCCAACCGGTGCTCATTGGTTGCTGGGATTCCTGTTGGGCGCCCATGAAGTGCCGGCGTTCCCATTGGGCACCCATTGGGTGCAACACTGCTTCTTGGCTGCCCATTGGATGCCACGGTTCCTGTTGAGCACTCATGGGGTGAAAGGGTGGAAACTGGGTGCCCATAGGGTGCCAGGGTTCCCCATCGGGTGCCAGGGTGCCCGCTGGGTTTGAGGATGTCAGTTGGGTGCCACTGGGTGCAGGGGTGCACAAGGGGTTTGAGGGTGCTTATTGGGTGCCCACTGGGTGTGAACTGGGTGTGAGGGTGCCCATCGGGTGCCCGTTGGGTGCCAGGGTATCCACTGGGTGCTCGTTGGGTGCAAGGGTGCACACTGGGTGTGAGGGTTCCCGTTGAGCACCAGGGTGCCCGGTGGGTGCCCGACAGGTATTAACAGTGCCTGTTGGGTGCCCATTGGGTGTTGGGGTGCCCATTGGGTGTTGGGGTGCCCACTGGCTGCCCATTGGGTGCCCACTGACTGTCCACTGGGTGCCCATTGGGTGTTGGTGTGCTCATTGGGTGCCCACTGGGTGCCGGGGTGCCCACTGGGTGCCCATTTGGTGCCCATTGGGTGCCAGGATGCCCATTGGGTGCCCATTGGGTGCTGGGGCGCCCATAGTGGGGCAGGGGGAGGGGACCAGGGTGGCATCGCGGTGGGGTACCAGGGTGGGGGGGCTCCCCGCCCGCGGGCACTAACCCTCCCTCTTCTCTCCTCTCCGCCCCCCCCTCGCCCAGATTTCTGTTTTTTAATTTCCTCCATTAACCCACGGGGGGGGGGGCCGGGGGGGGGGGGGGGCTCCTGCCCCTCCCCTCCTCCCATCCCCCCCACCCACCCCCCCCCCTCCATCTCCCCCCGTCCGGGCGAGCGCTGGGTGCGGAGGGCGCGGAGGGCACCCTGGCACCCACCTCGCCCCCGATCACGCATCCGTCTGTCTTGTTTTTTTATCCCACCCCCCCCCCCCCCCCTTCGTGCCCACCCCCTGTCCGTCTGTCTGTCCGTGTGTCGTCGTGTCCCCCCCCCCCCGCCAGGAGCGACGAGACCTCCATCTAACGGGGACCCAGCGGGCACCCCCCTGCCCGTGCCACCACGCTGGGGACACCGGGACGGGGGGACGGCGGGGGGGGGGGGGGGTGACAGCAGGATGGGGGGGGGGGTGGCATCAGGATGGGGGGGGGGGGGGGGTGGCATCTCGAGGGGGCACAGAGCCACAGGCACACCCGCCCCCCCCCCCCCCCCATTGCACTTTGGATCCTGGCAGGGATTTGCCCCCCCACCCACCTTGGAGGGGGAGATGTGGCATAGGGTGCCCCCCCGCCCCCATGAGCCCCCCCCCCCCCCCCCGCCCCCCCAGCATCACCCACAGCCCCTGTACCCGGTGGAGGGTTTTATTTAAAAAATACATGAAAAATACAAAAAAAAAAGGATATAGAAACCCCCCCCTCCCCCATCCATGGGGCCACCCCCCCCCAGGTGGGGGGCGGGGGGGGGGCACATGGTGTGGGGAGGGGGAGGGGATCAGTTGGGGGGTGCAGGGATGTGTGGGCGCCCCCCCTCCCACCCCAATTCTTTGCCTCCCCCCCCCCCCCCAGGGGTGAGGCTGAGGTGGTGGCAGGGTGGTTGGGGGGGGCGGTGAGGGACCCCTGGGTGCTGGGGGGTGAGGGGGGGCGGGGGGGGGGTTTCCTACTGCTGACGTGACCTTTTGTAATTAAAGCAAAATCCAACCTGCGCCTCTGCCTCATCCCTGGGGGGGGCCCAGTTCTGCCCCCCCCCCCCCCCCGTGCCTCAGTTTCCCCAGTTCCCCCCTTCCTCACCCATGCACCAGGACCGGGGGAGGGGGGAGGGGTGGGGGCTGTGTCCGGGCACCTCAAGCTCCTCTGGGTGGGTGGGTGGGTGGGTGGGTGGCGGGAGGGGGGGGGTGTCACCTCGGGGTGCTGCTCACCACCGTCTTCCGGGGAGGGCGAAGGCGGCTGGGGGGGGGTCCCGGTTTGCACCCCGAGCCAGCGGCCGGGGGGGGCCGCCCGTGCAGCCCCCGTGCCTGCAATGGGGAGAGCAGCTGTGGGGCAACTGAGGCAGGGGGGGAGGGGGGCACCCCCGTGCCCCCAACCCCCCCCCCCCCCCCCCCCAGCAGCACCCATCCTTACCTCTGGGGGCGGGTGCCCTCCCGCCCGGTGCTGCCCCCCCCGCCGGGGTCCGGCCGGGCGCCCTGGGGATGGCGCTGGGGGCAGGGGGGTGGCCGGAGGGGACAGGGACGGTGGTGGCCCTGGTGCGGGGCTGGCGGGTGGCGGGGGGGCAAGGGGCAGCGCCCCCCCTCGCCTTCGGCTGGCCTGGGGAGAAAGGGGAGTTGTGGGGGCGCAGCGGGGGCACCCCGACCCCCCCCCCCCCACCTCCACCCCACGGTGGGGTTTGGGGTCGTTTCGACACCCGCTTGGGTGCTGGATCTCTGGTGCGGCTCGGCACCCCGTCTCCCACCCCATGGCGGGGGTGCCCCATGGCGGGGGTGCCCCATGGTGGGGGTGCCCCATGGCGGGGGTGCCCCAAGGCAGGGGTGCCCTATGGAGGGGGTGCCCCACAGCACAGGTTCCCCATGGATTGGGTGCCCTATGGAGTGGGTGCCCCATGGCACAGGTGCCCCATGGTGGGGGCGCCCCGTGGTGTAGGTGCCCCATGACACCGGTGCCCCATGGTGGGGGCACCCCACGGCACAGATTCCCTATGGAGCGGGTGCCCTATGGAGTGGGTGCCCCATGGCATGGGTGCCCCATGACACCAGTGCCCCATGGTGTGGGTGCCCCGTGACACCAGTGCCCCATGGTGTGGGTGCCCCATGGTGTGGGTGCCCCATGGCGTGGGTGCCCCATGACACCAGTGCCCCATGGTGTGGGTGCCCCATGGTGTGGGTGCCCCATGGCATGGGTGCCCCGTGACACCAGTGCCCCATGGCACAGGTGCCCCATGGCGTGGGTGCCCCATGGTGTGGGTGCCCCACGCCCAGGTTGTCCCTGTTCGCGTCCCCGTCCCCCCGCAGAGCCGGTACCTGCTGTCCCCGCCTGGAGGGGCTCCGACTTGCCCCGGCTCCCGGCCCCCTGCCCCCGGGGAGGGCAAGGCCGTGGGGGGCCCACCCGGCTTGGGGGGGGCCCCCTGGCCCCAGGGGGACCCTTCGGCGCCGCTGTGGGGTGACAACTGGGCGAGACCTGGAAGCAGAGGAGGGGAGGGGACAGGGATGTGGCTCAGTGGGTGCCCACCACCCCAGCGGGGCCGCGGTGCCCCTCTTTGGGGACATGAGGGTGGCACTTGGAGCCCCCTACCCCAAGATGGGGTTGGAGGGGGCGGGGGGCAAGTTTAGGACTTCAGCCCTGGTGAGATCCCAGTGTGGGGCTATACTGGGAGCACTGGGAACCCCACCGCCCCCCCCCCCCCCCGTGAGGTGCCACCTACCTTCCGGGTGCTGGGGGCGTTGGTGGCAGCGGGGGCACCCCGGGGCTTGGCGGGGGGCCGGGTGGTGGCAGCGGAGGTGGCGGTGGCGGCGGCGGCGGGGGGGTCCCCGTGCCTCCACGGTGGGCAGCAGCGCCCGGACGGGGCTGTCCTTCACCACGAAGGTCTGGCGACGGGGGCTGCGGGGGCTGCGGGGGCTGCGGGGGCTGCGGGGGGCGGCTGGGGGGCTTGGGGGGGGTCGGGGGAGGCAGGTGACATTGCTCCAGCTGTGCCGCCAGGCGTGTGGCCTCCCGCACCATCTCCTCCAGGCGGGCACCGCGCAGGGGGGTCCAGCACCCGCTGCCCCCCCCGGCCCCCGCCCCGGCTGGGCTCTTCTCCTCCTCCTCCTCCTCCTCCTCTTCCTCCTGGCTGCGGGGTGAAGGCCGGCGTTAGCCCCATCTTGGCTCCCTGAGCTGCCCCCCACACCCCGTGTCACCCACCACCTTGCCCAGGAGGTGGCATGTACCCCCCCGCCCTCCATGCCACCCAGAACCCCCATGTCCCCCATCATGCCAGCCGCAGGGTGGCACGGCTCCCTGGACCCCCAGGACGCCGGCCATGGGGTGGCATGTCCCCCATGTCCCCTAGGACATTGGCAATGGGGTGGCATGTGCCCCGTGATGTCAGGACCTTGGCCACGGGGTGACATGTCTCCTAGGACCCTCTTCACAGGGTGGCATGTCCCCCACGTCCCCCAGAACCCCATCCATGGGGCAGCATGTCCCCAGTGTCCCTGGCCATAGGGGGACATGTCTCCCAGGACCCAGCCATGGGGTAACATGTCCCCCATGTCCCCCAGAAACCTGGCCATGGGGTGACATGTCCCAAGGAAGCTGGCCATGGGGATAACAAGTCCCCCAGGACCCCAGCCATGGGGCAACACCTCTCCCATGTGCCCCAGAAGCCCGGCCATGGGCTGGCATGTCCCCCATGTCCCCCAAGACCCCATCCATGGGGTGACATGTCCCTCATGCTGCTAGAACCTTGGCCACGGGGTGGCATGTCCCCCAGGACCCCAGCCATGGGGTAACATGTCTCCCATGTCCCCCAGAAGCCTGGCCATGGGGTGGCATGTCCCCCATGATGCCAGGACCTTGGCCGTGGGGTGGCATCTGTCCCATGTCCCCCAGGACCCCATCCATGAGGTGGCTTGTCCCCCATGTCCCCCAAGACCCCATCCATGGGGTGACATGTCCCCCATGATGCCAGGACCTCGTTAAGGGGGTGGGATGTGCCCCCCCTCACCTGTCAGAAGGGGACAGGATCCCGAAGTCGAAGCTCTCCTCGGTGACAAAGCGGACATCTGGGGGGACACACGGGGTGAGCCCCGGCCCCCCGGCACCGGGGGGGGGGGGGGACACGGGGAGGGGTGTGACATGGGGGGGACACACAGCGCCGGCACTGTCCTACCTCTCTCCTCAGCCATCGCCTCCGCCTCGGCCTGCAGCACCGGGGCTGCCTGGTGGCGAGTGAGGGGTGACCCACGGCCCCCACCCGTGTCCCGGACCCCCACCCATGTCCCGGACCCCCACCCGTATCCCCAGCCCCCGGGTGTCACCGGCCAGCGCCCGGGGACGGCACCCGCCGGTGCCAGGGACAGTCGGGGCTTTGTGCCACCGGGGACGGCACAGCCGGCGCGGGCACAGCACGGCTGGGGGGGGGCGACACCGGGGGACCCCCCCCTGCCCCCCCACCCGGGGAAACCCCAACCCCACACCCCCAGCCCAGGGGGTCCTCAGTCCCACAATGGGGGGGGGTGGGGTGTCCCAGCCCAGCACCCCGATCCCTGGTGCATCCCAGCCCCACACCGAGGGGTCCCAGGACCCAGCCCCCCCCTTGAGGGTCCCAGACCCGCACCCCGACCTCGGGGGGATCCCCAGCCCCACACCCTGACCCCGGAGGGGGTCCCAGCCCCCCACCGAGGGGTCCCAGCACAGGACCCCGATCCCTGAGCGGCCCCAGCCCCCCACGCTAAAAGGGTCCCTCCCAGCACCCACCGGGGGGGTCCCAGCGCCCACCGGGGGGGTCCCAGCGCCCACCGGGGGACCCCAACGCCACACCGGGGGGTCCTAGTCCCGCACCGCGATCCCTACGGGACCCCATCCCTACACCGGGTGACCCCATCCCCGCACCAGGGGGGGGTTCCAGCCCCGCACCCCCATCCCCCCGGCACCCCATCCCCGCACCGAGGGGGTCCCAGCCCCGCATCCCGGTCCCCCCGGAATCCCAGCCCCACACCGGGGGGTCCCATCCCCTCCTCCCGGGGACCCCCCAGCCCCCCCCCCGCAGGGTCCCCTCTCCCCGGTGTTCCCCCCCCCCTCCGCCCACGCTCCCGGTTGGCCCCGCCCCCGCTCCCGCTCCCCCCCCCCCCCCCCCCGCCCCCCCCCCGGCCCCGCTCACCGCCGCCCGCCCCCGGCTCCCGCTGGCCGCGCGCGCGCGGAGGGGGGGGCGTGGCCCCAGCGGAGGGGGGGGGGGGAGGGGGGCGTGTCCTCGTTCGAATTCCCCCTCCCCTGCGTCACAATAGCGCCGCGCCCGCCCGCCGCGCGGATTGGCCTTCCTCTTCGCCCCCGCCCCCCGCCAATCGCTCTCTTCCCATTGGTCGCCGCGGGGAAGGGGGGCGTGTCTCCGGAAGAGCGCGGCGGCCCGGGGTCCTTCCGCCGCCGCCGCCGCCGCCGCCGCCGCCGCCGCCGCCGCCGCAGCAGCATGGCCGCCGTCCCGCCCGACTCCTGGCAGCCGCCCACCGTCTCCATGGAGACCACGTAAGGGGCGGGGCCGCACTCCCCGGTACCGGTACCGGCACCGGCAGCGGGCGGCCCTTCCCACCCCCTCCGCCCGCCCACTTCTCCGGCACCGGGAGCACCTCCGACCCTCCCCACCCCGCCGGTACCGGACAGCCCCTAGTTTCCCTCCCCGGTACCGGACAGCCCCCGGTTCCCCTGGGCGCTGGGAAGCCTCTAGTGTCTCCCGGTACCGGACAGCCCCAGTTCCACTCGGTGTCCGTTATCCCCCAGTCCCCCCGGTACCGGGCAGCCCTCGTTATCCCCCAGTACCAGCCAGTCCCGGTTGTCCGCCCCCCCTCCCCCGGTACCGCACAGTCCCCGGTCCCCTTGGGTGCTGGGAACCTCCCAGTGTCTCCCGGTACCGGACAGCCCCCATTATCCCCCAGTCCCACCCAGTCCCGGTTGCTTCCCCTCCAGTGATGGACAGCCCCCGGTTCCCCTCCCCGGCACCGGGCAGCCCCCCGCGGTACCGAACAGCCCCCGGTTGCCCCCCCACACACACACTCCCCAACACCCCCCAGCCCCGTATCCCCTGCCCTGGCTCTGGGTCTGAGCCCCCGTAGGGGAGGAGGCACCATGGGGTGACACCCCCCCCCCTCCCCCCGGTGCCGGTACCGGTGCCGGTGCGGCGGCAGGATGGGCCCGCTGGTGCTGGAGCTGTACTGGAAACACGCCCCCCGCACCTGCAAGAACTTCGCCGAGCTCTGCCGCCGCGGCTACTACAACGGCACCAAGTTCCACCGGGTCATCAAGGACTTCATGGTGCAGGGGGGGGACCCCACCGGTACCGGTGAGAGACACCACCCCCCCCCCCCCTCCCCGCGGGCCCTCCCGTGCCGGGGCTGCCGGGGGGGGGGGTGTCGCGGCTGAGTGTCCCCCACCCCCTCCGTAGGTCGCGGTGGTGCCTCCATCTACGGCAAACAGTTTGAGGACGAGCTGCACCCCGAGCTGAAGTTCACCGGTGAGCAGAAACCATCGCCAGGAGGTCAAAACCCCCCACCCGGGGGGGGGGGGGGGGGGCGTGTCCCCCGTGTCCCCCCCAGGACCCCATCGATGGGGTGGCGTGTCCCCCAGGAGCCTGGCCGTGGCCCAAGGAAGCTGGCCGGGGGGGTGACATGTCCCCCAGGAGCCTGGCGGTGGGGTGGCGTGTCCTCCGTGATGCTAGAACCTTGGCCATGAGGTGGCTTGTCCCCCATGTCCCCTAAGAGCCCATCCATGGGGTGGCATGTCCTCCATGATGCTAGAACCTTGGCCACGAGGTGGCTTCTCCCCCGTGTCCCCCAAGACCCCGTCCATGGGGTGGCATGTCCCTGATGCTGCCAGAACCTTGGCCATAGGGTGACATGTCCCCCAAGACCCCATTCATAGGCTGACATGACCCCCAGGAGGCTGGCCGTGGGGTGACATGGCCCCCAAGACCCCATCCATGGTGTGCCATGTCTTCCATGATGCTAGAACCTTGGCCATCAGGTGGCTTGTCCCCCATGTCCCACAAGACCCCATCCATGGGGTGGCATGTCCCACATGATGTCAGAACCTTTGCCGCAGGGTGATGTGTCCCCCAGGACCCCGTCCATGAGTTGACATGACCTCCAGGAGGCTGGCCGTGGGGTGGCGTGTCCCCCATGTTGCCAGGGCCTTGGCTATGGGGTGGCATGTCCCCCAAGACCCCATCCATAGGTTGACGTGACCCCCATGATGCCAGAACCTTGGCTGTGGGGTGACATCTCTCCCTGGACCCCATCCGTGGGTTGACAGGACACCCAGGACCCCAGCCGTGGGGTAACATGTCTCCCATGTATCCCAGAACCTGGGCCATGGGGTGACATGTCCCCCAAGACCCCATTCATGGGGTGGCATGTCCCTGACGCTGCCAGAACCTTGGCCATGGTGTGGTATGTCCCCCATGTCCCCTGAGATCCCATCTGTGGGGTGGCATGTCTCTCATGATGCCAGAACCTTGGCCAGTGGGTGACATGTCCCCCAAGACCCCCATCCGTGGGGTGGTATATCCCCCAAGACCCCATGCATGGTGTGCCATGTCCCCCAAGACCTCCAACCATGGGGTGGTATGTCCACCATGTCCCCCAAGACCCCGTCTGTGGTGTGCCATGTCCCCCAAAACCCCCATCCATGGGGTGGTATGTCCCCTAAGACCCCAACCATGGGGTGGTATATCCCCCAAGACCCCATGTGTGGTGTGCCATGTCCCCCAAGACCTCCAACCATGGGGTGATATGTCCCCCAAGACCCCATGCATGGTGTGCCATGTCCCCCAAGACGCCATGCGTGGTGAGCCATGTCCCCCAAGACCTCCAACCATGGGGTGGTATGACCACCATGTCCCCCAAGACCCCATGCATGGTGTGCCATGTCCCCCAAGACCCCCATCCCTGGTGTGCCATGTCCCCCAAGACCCCATGCATGGTGTGCCATGTCCCCCAAGACCCCCATCCCTGGTGTGCCATGTCCCCCAAGACCCCATGCATGGTGTGCCATGTCCCCCAAGACCCCCATCCCTGGTGTGCCATGTCTCCCAAGACCCCCATCCCTGGTGTGCCATGTCCCCCAACACCCCATGCATGGTGTGCCATGTCCCCCAAGACCTCCAACCATGGGGTGGTATGTCCACCATGTCCCCCAAGACCCCATGCATGGTGTGCCATGTCCCTCAAGACCCCATCCCTGGTGTGCCATGTCCCCCAACACCCCCATCCCCAGGGCGCCACACCTCCCACGATACCAGTTCAACCCTTCTCCCCCCCAAAAACCCCCCAAACCCCCCCCCCCGATAAGCATCCCATTAACCGTGTCCATCCCTCCTTCCACCCGTCCGTCCATCCCAGGTGCCGGCATCCTGGCGATGGCCAACGCGGGGCCGGACACCAACGGCAGCCAGTTCTTCCTGACGCTGGGCCCGGCGCAGTGGCTGGACGGGAAGCACAGCATCTTCGGGAGGGTCTGCCAGGGCATGGGGGTGCTGGGCCGCCTCGCCATGGTGGAGACCAACGCCCAGGACCGGCCCCTCGACGACGTCAAGGTCATCAAGGCGTTTCCTTCGGGGTAGGGGGGGGGGGGGAGTGTCCATGGCGGGTGTGTGTGTCCCCCCCCTGCCCCGCTTTGGGGTTGTTGTAATAAAAGAGGTGGGACGTGGTGGTGACACGGCGTGGTGGGGGGTTTTGGAGGGCAGAGGTGGCCCCGGCATGGGTAGGGGGGCTTGGTGGCCCCCCAAAAGTGGCTCATGGGGGCCTGTCTCCCCCCGTGGGGAGGGTTGATGGCAGAGGTGGCCCCGGCATGGGTGGGGGGCATGGTGGCCCCCCAAAAGTGGCTTATGGGGGCCTGTCTCCCCCCATGGGGGTGGGTTTTGAGGTGGCCCCAGCATGGTTGGGGGCCTTGGTGGCCCCCCCTAAAAGTGGCTCATGGGGGCCTGTCTCCCCCCGTGGGGAGTTTTCTGATGGCAGAGGTGGCCCCAGCATGGGTGGGGGGCTTGGTGGCCCACCAAAAGTGGCTTATGGGGGCCTGTCTCCCCCCGTGGGGGGGGGGTTTGAGGTGGCCCCGGCATGGTTTGGGGCCTTGGTTCCCCCCCCCCCAAAAGTGTCTTATGGGGGCCTGTCTCCCCCCGGGGGGGGGGGTTGATGGCAGAGGTGGCCCCGGCATGGGTGGGGGGGCTTGGTGGCCCCCCAAAAGCGGCTTATGGGGGCCTGTCTCCCCCCGTGAGGGGTGGGGTTTGAGGTGGCCCCGGCATGGTTTGGGGCCTTGGTGCCCCCCCCCCCAAAAGTGTCTTATGGGGGCCTGTCTCCCCCCGTGGGGGTGGGTTTTGAGGTGGCCCCAGCATGGTTGGGGGCCTTGGTGGCCCCCCCTAAAAGTAGCTTATGGGGGCCTGTCTCCCCCCGTGGGGGGGGTTGATGGCAGAGGTGGCTCCAGCATGGTTGGGGGGCATGGTGGCCCCCCCTAAAAGTGGCTTATGGGGGCCTGTCTCCCCCCGTGGGGGGGGTTGATGGCAGAGGTGGCCCCAGCATGGTTGGGGGGCATGGTGGCCCCCCCTAAAAGTGGCTTATGGGGGCCTGTCTCCCCCCGTGGTGGGGGTTGATGGCAGAGGTGGCCCCAGCATGGTTGGGGGGCATGGTGGCCCCCCCTAAAAGTGGCTTATGGGGGCCTGTCTCCCCCCGTGGGGAGTTTTCTGATGGCAGAGGTGGCCCCAGCATGGGTGGGGGGCTTGGTGGCCCACCAAAAGTGGCTTATGGGGGCCTGTCTCCCCCCGTGGGGGGGGGGGTTTGAGGTGGCCCCGGCATGGTTTGGGGCCTTGGTGCCCCCCCCCCCAGAAGTGGCTTATGGGGGCCTGTCTCCCCCCGGGGGGGGGGGTTGATGGCAGAGGTGGCCCCGGCATGGGTGGGGGGGCTTGGTGGCCCCCCAAAAGCGGCTTATGGGGGCCTGTCTCCCCCCGTGAGGGGTGGGGTTTGAGGTGGCCCCGGCATGGTTTGGGGCCTTGGTGCCCCCCCCCCAAAAGTGTCTTATGGGGGCCTGTCTCCCCCCGTGGGGGGGGGGGGTTGAGGTGGCCCCGGCATGGTTTGGGGCCTTGGTGCCCCCCCCCCAAAAGTGTCTTATGGGGGCCTGTCTCCCCCCGTGGGGGGGGGGGGGTTGAGGTGGCCCCGGCATGGTTTGGGGCCTTGGTGCCCCCCCCCCCAAAAGTGGCTGATGGGGGCCTGTCTCCCCCCGTGGGGGTGGGTTTTGAGGTGGCCCCAGCATGGTTGGGGGCCTTGGTGGCCCCCCCTAAAAGTAGCTTATGGGGGCCTGTCTCCCCCCGTGGGGGGGGTTGATGGCAGAGGTGGCTCCAGCATGGTTGGGGGGCATGGTGGCCCCCCAAAAGTGGCTGATGGGGGCCTGTCTGCCCCCATGGGGGGGAGGTTTGATGGCCCAGGTGGCCCCGGCATGGGTGGGGGGCTTGGTGGCCCCCCAAAAGTGGCTGATGGGGGCCTGTCTCCCCCCCCCCCGCCACGGGGAGGAGACCCCCCAAGGTTCTCTGCAGGCAGCAGCAAGGCATGGTGGGGTCATCGTGTGTCCCCTCCCCAGCCTTGGGGACACGGAGCTGCCACCAGCTGCTTGGGGCAGAGTGGGGAGGGGGTGGGTGGGAGACCCCGATTTTGCCCCCACCCACCCCCCAAAGTGTCCTAGGACACCCCCCCCGGGGTGTCCCCCATCATGGGCCCACTGGGTGGGTGGGAGGCGGGGGGTGGTGCTGGGGACCCCTGGACTGGCAGAGGTGTCCCCACACATGCACAGTGTGTCCCCCCCAGCACTGGGTGTCCCATGTGCCCCCCAACCCCGATGGCTTTTGGGGCCCCGGATCCCCCCCCCGGGACCCTTTGCTGTTTTTGTAGGACCTACAATAACACCTGGGCTGCAGCAGGCCTGGGGGCTCTGGTCTGGCTCCCAGTTTGCCCAGTGCCCCCAGTACGGCCCCCACCCCAGTGTCCCCACGGCCGAGGCACTGGAGGTGGGTCTGGGGGAGGTACGGGGAGCGCTGGGGGTACTGGGGGCTGGACTGGGAGGTCCCAGAGCACGACCTGGGACAGTACTGGGAGTCCCTGGCTGATACTGGAGATGGTGCAGGGATGGTACTGGGAGCTACTGGGGCACGCTGGGAGGCACTGGGACCCTGGGTCTGCAGGTGATGGGGCTGAGGGGGCACTGGGGGAGGGGCGGTGTCTGGCTAAGAGGGTACTGGGAGGACTGGGAGCTCTCCTGGGGGAGCAGGGTGGTACCCAGAGGGGTCCCGCGGCTCCGGGGGGCGGGCACTGGGGTACCGGGGGTGCGGGGCGGTACCCGGGAGGGTACCGGGACCCCCGGGCGATAGCGGGGGGGTTACGGGGGGCCATACGGGCAGTCCGGGGGTGGTACCGGGAGCCTGGGGGCGACCCCGGGGGCGATCCCGGGGCCCGGGGGCGATCCTGGGGGCGGTATGGGTGGTCTGGGGGCGACACCGAGGATCTGGGGGTGATACCGGAGGCGGTACCGGGGCCCCGGGGCGGTACCGGGGGCGGTGCGGGGGCGGTACCGGGGGCCCCCGGGGGCGGTATCGTAGGAAACACCGGGGCAGCCCCTCGGTGCGGGGCCGGGGGCCGGTGCCGGGAGCCCCGGGCGGTGCCGGGGGCGGTGCCGGGGCGGAGCCGATCGCGATCCCGGTGGCGGTGCCGGTGCCGGGGCGCGGGGGCGGCCGGAGCGGGGCAGCGGCGGAGCCCGGGGCATGGCGGGCCTGGGCGCCCCGGAGCCGGGCAGCGGCCCCGGCCCCGTCCCGGCCACCCGGGTGGAGCTGACGGTGTCCTGCAGGTACCGGGCACCGGGCGCGGCGGGAGCGGGGGGCAGCCGGCGCGGTAGGGCACTGGGAGACGCTGGGATGCACTGGGAGGCACTGGGATGCACCGGGGAGCGGGAGGCAGCCGGCGTTGTAGGGTACTGGGAGGCACTGGGAGGTACTGGGATGCACTGGGAGGCACTGGGATGCACCGGGCAGTGGGGGGCAGCCGGCGTTATAGGGTACTGGGAGGCACTGGGAGGCACTGGGATGCACCGGGGAGCGGGGGGCAGCCGGCGTTGTAGGGTAGTGGGAGGCACTGGGAGGCACTGGGATGCACCGGGGAGCGGGAGGCAGCCGGCGTTGTAGGGTACTGGGAGGCACTGGGAGGTACTGGGATGCACCGGGGAGCGGGGGGCAGCAGGCACTGTAGGGTCCTGGGAAACACTGGGAGGCACTGGGAGGCACTGGGATGCACCGGGGAGCGGGGGGCAGCCAGCGTTGTAGGGTAGTGGGAGGCACTGGGATGCACTGGGATGCACCGGGGAGCAAGGGGCAGCCGGCGTTGTAGGGTACTGGGATGCACTGGGAGGCACTGGGATGCACCGGGCAGTGGGGAGCAGTTGGCGTGGTAGGGTACTGGGAGACACTGGGATGCACTGGGAGGTGCTGGGATGCACCGGGCAGTGGTGGGCAGCCGGCATTGTAGGGTACTGGGAGGCACTGGGTTGCACTGGGGTGTGGGGGGGTGTGGGGGGGTGTGGGGGGGTGGGCAGCCGGCGTGGTAGAGCACCGGGAGGCACTGGGATGCACTGGGGAGCAGGCGACAGTCGGTGTGGTAGGGTACTGGGAAGCACTGGGATGCACCGGGCGGTGGGGGGCAGCCAGCGTTGTAGGGTACTGGGATGCATTGAGAGGCACTGGGAGGCACTGGGGAGTGGGGGAGCAGCTGGTGTTGCAGGATACTGGGAGAACAGGGAGCACTGAGAGGCACTGGGGAGTAGGAGGCTGTTAGTGGGTTTGGATACTGGGAGGCACTGGGGGAGCAGGAGGCACTTGGGGGTGTAGGGTACTGGGAGGCACTGGGAGAGCACAGGGGGCATTGGGTACTGGGGGCGTGGGGGGCACTGGGAGGTACTGGGAGAGCCAGGGATACTGCAGGTGCAGGGTCCTGGGGGGCACTGGGAGAGGGGGGGGCTGGTGGGGGGGGCACTGAGAACATGGGGGTACTCAGAGGCATGGGGCACTGGGAGAGCGGGGAGCACTGGGGGGGGAGGATGTGGGAGGCACTGGGGGGGGGTACTGGGAGGCACTGGGGACCTTGGGGTTTGGGGTGGGGGCTGTGGGGGTGCCAGGCTGTGTGTCCCCAAGAGGGGCTCCTGCCCCCCCCCCCCCCCGCAATGCCATCGGCCCCTGTGGATGCCAGCCGGGAGGGGGGGGGGGGGGGGCTCAGCTGGGGGGGGGGGGGGGTGACAGGGGTGCTGGGACCGAAACGGGGGGGCTGGCGGGGGCACAAAATGCCACCATCCCCCCCCCGGGGGGGACGACTGAACCTCCCCCCCTCCCCCGTCCCCCTCTGCACCCCCTCTCTGCAAACTGGGGGCGCGCTGGCTCGGGGTGCTGGGGTGTCCCTGGTCCCCCCCGCCCTGCTGGGTGCCCCCCCCCCCCCGGCCGCAGTGGGTGCCCCCCCCCCGCCCCCCCCCCCGGTGCTGCGGCCGCTCCGACCTATTTTCCTCCCGCGCCACCGGGGACCGGCCCGAGTCCCGCCGGCCGGACGGTGCCGCAGCGGCGGGGGCGGGGGGGGCGAAAGGGGGGGGGGGGGGCTGGGGTCCCCCCGACACACGGGGGTGCCCCCCGACACGGAGCTGCGCACGCCCTGACCCGCGGCGCGGGGCACACGCGGTCGTGCACGGCCTGACCCGCACGGCTGTGCGCAGCGGCGTGTAGCAGGGAGCACACGCGGCTGTTGTGCGCCCCGACACGCGGCTGTGCACCCCCCGACACACGGCTGTGCACCCCGACACACGACTGTGCACCCCGACATGTCTGTGCACCCCCCAACACACGGCTGTGCACACCCCGACACACGGCTGTGCACCCCGACACACGGCTGTGCACCCCCCGACACACGGAGCTGCGCACCCCGACACACGGCTGTGCACACCCCGACACATGGCTGTGCACCCCGACACATGGCTGTGCACACCCCGACACACGGCTGTGCACACCCCGACACATGACTGTGCACACGCTAACACACGGCTGTGCACCCCGACACACATCTGTGCACGCCTCAACACACGGCTGTGCACCCCGACACACGGATGTGCACCCCAACACACATCTGTGCACACACTAACACACGGCTCTGCATGCCTCAACACACGTCTGTGCATGCCCCGACACACGGCTGTGCCCACACTAACACACGGCTGTGCACCCCGACACACGGCTGTGCACACCCCAACACACAGCTGTGCACCCTGACACACGGCTGTGCACGCCCCGACACACGGCTGTGCACACCTAAACACACGGCTGTGCATGCCCCGACACACGGCTGTGCACACACTAACACACGGCTGTGCACCCCAACACACATCTGTGCACCCCGACACACGGCTGTACATGCCCTGACACATGGCTGTGCACGCCCTGACACACAGCTGTGCACCCCAACACACGGCTGTGCACACCCCGACACACGGCTGTGCACCCCAACGTGTAGCACGGAGCACACGCAGCCGTTGCACGCCCTGACGTGGGGCTGTGCACGCCCTGACACATGGCTGTGCACACCAACGTGCATCAAGGAGCACACACAGCCGTTGCACACCCTGACACACGGCTGTGCACACCCTGACACACGGCTGTGCACACCCTGACATGTGGCTGCGCACACCAGTGTGTATCATGGAGCACACACAGCCATTGCACACGCCAACACACAGCTGTGCACACCCTGACACACGGCTGTGCACCCCAACACGCAGCTGCGCACACCCCAACACGTGGCTGTGCACACCGGCGTGTATCATGGAGCACACACAGCTGTTGCACACCCCGACACACGGCTGTGCACACCCCGACACGTGGCTGTGCACACCAGCGTGTATCATGGAGCACACACAGCCGTTGCACACCCTGACACACGGCTGTGCACACCCTGACACGTGGCTGTGCACACAAACACGTCTCGTGGAGCACGCACAGCTGTGCACACCTTGACACGTGGCTGTGCACCCCGACACTGGCCGTGCACACCGCAGCACAGAGCACACGCAGCTGTTGCACGCCCTGACGTGTGTCTGTGCACACCCTGGCACGCGGCTGTGCACCCTGACACACATCTGCACACCCTGACACAGAGCCGTGCACACCGGCGGGTACCACGGAGCACCCACAGCCGTGCACACCCCGGCACCGGCTGTGCACACCGCAGCACGCAGCACACGCAGCCGTGCACAGCCCACCCCGTGCCTGTGCGCACCGACACACCACGCCCCGACACCCAGCCGTGCACGCGCGCTCACACCCGGCTCACACCCGTTCTCACCCTCCCGCCGTCTCCCCGCAGGCAGCTCCTGGACAAGGACACCTTCTCCAAGTCGGACCCTCGTGAGTGGGGCTGGGGGGTGGCTGGGGGGGGTTCAGGGGAGTCTGGGGGGGGTGTGGGGGGAGATCAGGGGGGTCCGGGGGGGGTTTGGGGGCGTCCGTGTCCCTCCTGACCCGCTGCCCCCCCCCCCCCCCCCCGCAGTCTGCGTGCTCTACACCCAGCGCCCCGGCAGCCGGCAGTGGCGGGAGGTGAGTGCCGGGACGGACGGGCGGTCAGCGCGGCCAATCAGCATGTTGGGGTGCCGGGCAGCCAGCCAATCAGCATGTTGGGGTGCTGGGTGGCCAGCCAATCAGCATGTCAAGGTGCTGGCCAATCGGCGTGTTGGGGTGATGGGTAGCTGGCCAATCATCAGCATGTTGAGGTGATGGCCAATCAGCATGGGGGCATGCCAACCGGCTGGCCAATCAGCCTGTTGGGGTGCTGGCCAGCCAGCCAATCAGCATGTCAGATGCTGGCCTATCAGCATGTTGGGGTGCCAGCCCGCTGGTCAATTGGCGTATTGGGGTGATGGCCAACTGGCCAATCAGCATGTTAGATGTTGGCCAACCATCACGTTGGGGTGCTGGCCAATCAGCATGTTGGGGTGCTGGCCAGTCAGCCAATCAGCATGTCAAGGTGTTGGCCAATCAGCTTGCTGGGGTGCAG
The DNA here is from genome assembly GCF_034619465.1 of Leptosomus discolor. Taxonomy (NCBI): domain Eukaryota; kingdom Metazoa; phylum Chordata; class Aves; order Leptosomiformes; family Leptosomidae; genus Leptosomus; species Leptosomus discolor. The sequence continues at coordinate 5,964,582 of NC_141411.1, read as the reverse complement.
CCAGCCAGCCAATCAGCACGCTGGGGAGCTGGGAAGCGTGTTGGGGTGCCAGGCAGCCGGCCAATCAGCCGTCAGCGTGCAGCCAGCTGGCCAATGAGTGCTCTGCCGGCCCCAGCAGGTGCTGGCTGTCCCCAGGGAGGGGACACTTGGGGACACCCCTCGGGGTGCCCCGGCCCCCCCCCGCTCCCTCCCGCCCCCCGCCCTGCCGCCGGGCGCCCTGTAATTAACGGCGGCTTTAATTGAGGGGCTTCGGGCCTTAATGAGCGGGCGGGGGCTGGGCAGGACGTGGTGCCAGCCCCGCGCCGGATGACAAAGGGGCACCTGGTCCCGCCGTGCCTGGCCCACGCGTCCCCTCGTGTCCCACATGTCCCCCGCTGTCCCTGTCCCCCGCTCCAACCCCCCCTCCGGTCTTCTTCCCCTGTGTCCCCCTGTCCTTGTGTCCCCATATCCCTGTATCTCTGTGGCCCCACATCCCTGTGTCCCTACATTCCTGTGTCCCCATGTCCCTATGTCCCTATGTCTCCATATCCCTGTGTCCCCATGTCCCTGTGTCCCCATGTTCCCATGTCACCCCTGTGTCCCCATGTCCCTATGTCTCCATATCCCCGTGTCCCATGTCCCTGTGTCCCCATGTCCCTGTATCCCCATGTCCCCGTGTCCCCACATTCCCATGTCACCCCCGTGTCCCCATGTCCCCCAGTTCGGCCGGACCGAGGTCATCGACAACACCCTGAACCCCGACTTTCTGCGCAAGTTCGTCCTCGACTACTTCTTCGAGGAGAAGCAGAACCTCCGCTTCGACCTGTGAGTGTCCCCGCTGTCCCCTATCCTGTCCCCCCCCCCCCCCATGTCACCCCCCCCGGCCACCACGGTCCCCAGCGCCCCGACACAGCCCCCCATCACCCCGCGGCAGGGCTGGCTGCGGTGGCTCAGCCTGTGCCAGGCGGGTGCTGGCGTCTGTCCCTGTCCCGGGCGTGTCCTTGTCACTCCCCTGTCTCCCTCCCTGTTGTTGTCCCCATTCCTGTGCCATCCCCATCCCTGTCCCCAAGGCCACCCTGTCCCCACTCCTGTCCCCGCTGCCTCGGCCACGGGTCCCCCGCTCTGTCCCCAGGTACGATGTGGACTCCAAGAGCCCCGACCTCTCCAAGCACGTAAGTTTGGGGCCAGCACCGCTCCCCCCACCCCCCCCATGGCCCCCACCGTGGCGGGGCTGGGGACGGTGACAGATCCCAATGACACGGTGGCTTCGGCAGGACTTCCTTGGCCAGGCCTTCTGCACCCTGGGCGAGATCGTGGGCTCGGCCGGCAGCCGCCTGGAGAAGCCCCTGACGTGAGCCCCCCCCCCCCCCCCCCCCAGTTTTCCCCAGTTTCCTCCGGGGGACCTTGCGCTGCGCTGGCTGCCCGGTGTCCCCATGTGTCCCCCTCCGCGGCGCTGGCGGGGCGCCCGGGTCCTTATCCGGGTGGCCGGGATGGAGACCAGACCCCGGTGCCGACAGCTCCGGCTCCGGGCTGCCCCAGGCTCCCCGTGTCCCCCACCCAGCCCCTGCCTCAGTTTCCCCCATGGGGGGGGGGGGGGGCAGTTTATTTGGGGGGGGGGGAGGGGGGGGTGTCCGCTCCGTCACCCCTCGCTGTGTGTCCCAGCAGGATGGGGACGGTCACCACGCACGCCCGGGGCAGGAGACCCGCTCCGGCTGTCTCCAATGGGTGAGTTTTGGGGTGCCCAGCCCTGGGGACACACCCACCTCCCCCTTCTCGTGTCACCATGTCCCCCTGCCCTGGCTCACGTCCCCTCCTGGCAGTGGCATCCCCGGGAAGAAGTGCGGCACCATCATCCTCCTCGCCGAAGAGCTGGGCAACTGCCGGGTGAGCCACGGTGCCGGGGGGGGTGGGGACACAGGTTGGGGACACCCCAGTGCCATGGGGGTGGGGGGGGCGGGGGGGGCTGAGACACCCCCACACCCCCGCGACTACACCCCTTGGGCCTTCCTTGCTGTGGGGTGAGGAAGATGAGGGTCAGGGCTGACGTGTCCCCATGGGTCCTGGGTCCCTCAGCCCGCACCGAGGGGCACCCGCCCAGGATCCTGCACCCCCCAGGGTTGGGGGGGGTGGGGTGTGCAGGGCTGGTGACACCCCGTGATGTCCCCACCGCAGGACGTGGCCACGCTGCAGTTCTGCGCCAACAAGCTGGACAAGAAGGATTTCTTCGGCAAGTCCGACCCCTTCATGGTCTTCTACCGCAGCAACGAGGACGGGACGTGAGTGACACCCCCTTCCCCCCAAAAAAAACCGCAGTGACCCCCCACCCCCATGACAGTGCGGGGGGACACAGCTCCAACCATGGGACCTCTGATGTCCCCACGGCGCTGGGCTGGCTTTGGGGGGGGCGGGGTGTGTCTCCAAATGTCCCCTTTGGGGCGATGAGGCTGGGGGTTGCCATCAGGGGGGGGTGACCCCGCTTGTGTCCCCTCCTTGTGTCATGTGTGTGTCCCCCCCCCAGCTTCACCATCTGCCACAAGACGGAGGTGGTGAGGAACACGCTGAACCCGGTCTGGCAGGCCTTCGCCATCCCGGTGCGCGCCCTCTGCAACGGCGACTACGACCGGTGAGCGCCGGGTCCTCCGGGGGGGGGGTGTGGGACAGGCGAGGGCGGCCGCTCTGCACCCTCTTCCCACCGTCTCTGTGGTACCTTGTGATTCCCAAACCCTCCGGCGTCCCGCGCCCACGCTGCGCGCCTGGGTTGATCCATCGGGGCGATGGGGTTCAGCGCCGCCGCAGAGTCACCCCCGCGGGGTGTCGTGTGTGTGTCCCCCCCCCCAAAACCGGTGCCACCGGCTGCGTGTCCCGGCAAGCAAAGCTCGGCGGTGGCTCGGCGTCGTGCCGCCGGCTTGGCCCCGTGTCGGATGTTGCTGTAGCAACGGCGGATAAAAATATCCCACCGAAAACGCCTGAGGAGGAGGAGGAGGAGGAGGAGGAAGGCGGAAAAGGCCCACGGAGGCGTCAAAACAAACCCACGGGGGAGCAGGCGCCGGGGGGCGGCCCCGGGGACCCATCGCAGCCCCTGGGGGGGTGTGGGGGGTGTGTCTGGGGTTTTGGGGGTGCCGGGAGGTGGCTCTGACCGGCGTCCCCCCCTCGCCTTGCAGAGCCATCAAGGTGGAGGTGTACGACTGGGACCGCGATGGCAGGTGAGCTGGGGGGTGGCCCCGGGGAGACCCCCCCCCCCGCCCCATCCTGGCCCTGCACCCCAGCTGGTGGTGACACCCACCCACCCCCACCCCCCCCCTCCTTCACCCCACAGCCACGACTTCATCGGGGAGTTCACCACCAGCTACCGGGAGCTGGCGCGGGGACAGAGCCAGTTCAACATCTACGAGGTAAGGACGGAGAGCGGTGACGGGGACCCGCGGGGGCGGGGAGGGGGGGGGGCAGTCCAGCTGCACCCGTGGGTGTTACAGTCCCTTGGGTGCCCGTGCTGTGCCCTGGGGTGTCATGGTCCCATGCTGTACCCCTGAGTGTCACCCCCGTGCTGCACCCCTGGTGTTAAGGTCCCCAGGGTCCCCATGCTGCACCCTGGGGCGTCACGGTCCCATGCTGCACCCCTGGGTGTTACAGTCCCCAGGGTCCCCTTGCTGCACCCCTGGGTGTTATGGTCCCCAGGGTCCCCATGCTGCACCCTGGGGCGTCACGGTCCCATGCTGCACCCATGGGTGTTACAAATCGCAGGGTCCCCGCGCTGCACCCCTGGTGTTAAGGTCCCCAGGGTCCTCCATGCTGCACCCGTGGGTGTTATGGTCCCATGCTGTCGCCTGGGTGTCATCCTCATGCTGCATCCTTGGGTGTCCTGGTCCCATGCTGTACGCCTGGGTGTCACAGTCCCCAGGGTCCCCGTGCTGCACCCCTGGGTGTCCTGGTCCCTGTGCTGCACCCCTAGGCTTTATGGTCCCAGGGTCCCCATGCTGCACCTCTGGGTGTCATGGTCCCATACTGTATGCCTGGGTGTCATCCTCATGCTGCACCCCTGGGCTTTATGGTCCCCAGGGTCCCCATGCTGCACCCCTGGGTGTCCTGGTCCCCGTGCTGCACCTCTGGGCTTTATGGTCCCCAGGGTCCCCATGCTGCACCCCTGGGTGTTACGGTCCCCAGGGCCCCCATGCTGCACCCGTGGATGTCCTGGTCCGTGTGCTGCACCCCTGGGCTTTATGGTCCCCAGGGTCCCCATGCTGCACCCTGGGGTGTTACAGTCCCCGTCCCCAGGGTGCCTGGGCTGCACCCCTAAGTGCCACAGCCCCCTGCGCTGCACCCCAGGGGGTTACAGTCCCCAAGGTGCCCCCCTGCACCCTGGGGTGCCCATGGGGAGTAGCTCCCCCCCTCCCCAGGTGGTGAACCCCAGGAAGAAGATGAAGAAGAAGAAGTACCTGAACTCGGGGACGGTGAGGACGGGGGCGAGGGGGGGAGGGGCGTGGGGAGGGGAGCTGGGGGGGTGCAGCCACTGTCCCCCGCTCAGCCCCTCGTCCCTGGCAGGTGACGCTGCTGTCCTTCGCCGTGGAGTCCGACCACACCTTCCTGGACTACATCAGGGGCGGGTGAGCGAGGATGGGGTGGGGGGGGACACGAGCCTCAGTTTCCCCATCTGTACCTGGTGGGGTCCTGGGCAGGGTGTCCCCAGCACCCACAGCCGCTCCCTTAGGTGCAACTTCAGCGCGGGGAGATTTGGGGGGTGCTGTAAATTGGGGGGGGGCAGTGTGGAGGCATCCAGTCCTTGGGTGCCCACCCGGCCCGAGGAGAGGGGGACTGCCCCCACCCCCCCCCCCCCCCCGCACCCCTGGGTCGCATCCTGCCTCGCCCACCTCAGGTGCCTTAAAGCCTCTTTTCACACCCCCCCCCCCCCCACGCAGGACCCAAATCAACTTCACGGTGGCCATCGACTTCACTGCCTCCAACGGTGAGCTGTGGCCCGCCCCGGCGTGGTTTAACGAGGTGAAGGGGCTCGTTAAACCGCTGATGGGGGGGGAGGGGGGAGGGGGGGGACTGGATCCAGCCCGTCTGAGCATCCCCCCCACCGCAGGGAACCCCTCGCAGTCCACCTCGCTGCACTACCTGAGCCCCTACCAGCTCAACGCCTACACCATGGCCCTCAAGGCGGTGGGCGAGATCATCCAGGACTACGACAGCGACAAGATGTTCCCCGCCCTCGGCTTCGGCGCCAAGATCCCGCCGGACGGACGCGTCTCCCACGAATTCCCTCTGGTGAGGGTCTGTCCCGAGGCGGGGAGAGCTGTTGGGGTACCCAGAGCAAGCTGGGAGGGGGGGGGGGGTGCGATGGGTGACCAAGGACACGGTGTGTGTCCCCCTGGGGGGGTGACGGGCAGCTCCCACCTCCTCCGCACCAGGGGCCCGGGAAGGAAAAAGCCATTTTGGCACCGAGGTGGCTCTTTGGTGGCACCTTTGCCCCCGCAAGCGCCGTGCCCGAGGCCCCCCCGCTTTGCTCAGCCCAGCACTCGCCCGAGCTGGGAGCTTTATTCTTCCTCCTCCTCCTCCTCCCTCCCACCTCCCCCCCTGCAGCGGCTCAGCCCCATCTCAGCCCCCCCCCGATACCCAGGGCAGCAGGAGGGTCAGGGATGCAGGAGCCAAGCGGGGATGCTGGGGGGAGGCGGGGGGGGGGGGCTGCCCGCCCCATAGCTGGGGGTTCGAGGGGGTGGGGAACGCGGGGGCGTCGTCCTTATCGCCGCCGTCGTGCAGAACGGGGACGCGGCCAACCCGGCGTGCAGCGGCATCGAGGGCGTGCTGGAGGCGTACCACCGCAGCCTGCGCAGCGTCCAGCTCTACGGGCCCACCAACTTCGCCCCCGTGGTCAACCACGTCGCCCGGTAAGAGGCGGGGGGGGGTGGGGGGGTGGGGGGTGTGTGTCCCAGCACCCCCTGCTCCCTCCCTCCGGGGCTCTGTGCCCACACAGGGTGTCCCCCCAGCTCGGCGGCGGAGGTGCTGGACGGGTCCCAGTACTTCGTGCTGCTCATCATCACCGACGGCGTCATCTCGGACATGGCGCAGACCAAGGAGGCCATCGTCAACGTGAGTCCCGCGGGGCAGTGGGTGCTCGGAGCCACCCGGGGTGCCCCAGCCAGCTGGGTGCCCGGGGGGCTGGTAACCGGCTGGGGACCCCCCAGATGTCAGGGTGCCCCAACCAGCTGGGGCTTGGGGTGCCCCTGATGGGGTGCAGTAACTGGTTGGGGACACCCCAGATATCAGGGTACCCCAACCAGCCGGGGCCTGGGGTGCCCTTGATGGGGTGCAGTAACTGGCTGGGGACCCCCCAGATGTCAGGGTGCCCTGACTAGCTGGGGCTTGGAGTGCCCTTAATTGGGTGCAGTAACTGGCTGGGGACCCCCCAGATGTCAGGGTGCCCTGACCAGCCGGGGCTTGGGGTGCCCCTGATGGGGTGCAGTAACTGGCTGGGGACCCCCCAGATGTCAGGGTGCCCCGACCAGCCGGGGCTTGGGGTGCCCCTGATGGGGTGCAGTAACTGGCTGGGGACCCCCCAGATGTCAGGGTGCCCTGACCAGCCGGGGCTTGGAGTGCCCTTAATTGGGTGCAGTAACTGGCTGGGGACCCCCCAGATGTCAGGGTGCCCCAACCAGCCGGGGCCTGGGGTGCCCTTGATGGGGTGCAGTAACTGGCTGGGGACCCCCCAGATGTCAGGGTGCCCCGACCAGCCGGGGCTTGGGGTGCCCCTGATGGGGTGCAGTAACTGGCTGGGGGCCCCCCAGATGTCAGGGTGCACCAACCACCCAAGCACATGGGGTGCCCCAAGATATTGGGGTGCAATAATCTACCAGGGACACGGGGTGCCCCCAACTGGGGTGCAACACCCAGCCAGATGCACAGGGTGCCTCAAGCTGTTGGGGTGCCCAGAGCAAGCTGGGGGGGGGTGGGGGTGCGATGGGTGACCAAGGACACGGTGTGTGTCCCCCTGGGGGGGTGACGGGCAGCTCCCACCTCCTCCGCACCAGGGGCCCGGGAAGGAAAAAGCCATTTTGGCACCGAGGTGGCTCTTTGGTGGCACCTTTGCCCCCGCAAGCGCCGTGTCCGAGCCCCCCCGCTTTGCTCAGCCCAGCACCCGCCCGAGCTGGGAGCTTTATTCTTCCTCCTCCTCCTCCTCCCTCCCAACCCCCCCCCCCTTGCAGCAGCTCAGCCCCCCAATACCCGGGGCAGCAGGAGGGTCAGGGATGCAGGTGCCAAGCGGGGATACTGGGGGGAGGGGCTGCCAGCCCCATAGCTGGGGGTTCGAGGGGCCGGTGGTGCCCCCCGCTGTGGGGCAGCCCCAGGGGTCAGCTCCCCTGACAGCTCTGGTCGTGGGGGGTTGCTGCTTTACTCCACAGCCGGGCTCCGGGTGCCCTGTGGGGGTGGTGTCGGAGGCCGGTGCTGCTCTGGGTGCTGAGCCGAGGGCTCCCTGAACTGGTGGTGCTGGTCTGTGGGGCTGAGCGGGGCGGGGGGCTCGGGGTGCTGCTGAGCATGGGATGCCCATCACGGCCCTGGGTGCAGGGCACCCACCATGACCCCAGGGGAAGGATGCCCATCGTGACCCTGAGGACATGGTGTCCATCATGGCCTTGAGCATGGGATGGTCACCATGGCCCTGGGTGCAGGATGCCCGTCACAACCCTGGGTACAGGATGACCATCGTGGCCCTGGGTATGGGACACCCACCATGACCCGGAGGGAAGGATCCCCATCATGGTCCTGGGCCCAGGGTGCCCATCACAACCCTGAGGATGGGATGCCCGACACAACCCTGGGCACAGAGTGCCCGTCGTGGCTCTGGGTGCAGGATTGAAACCCCAAGGACATGGTGCCCATCATGGCCTTGAGCAAGGGATGGTCACCATGGCCCTGGGTGCGGGATGTCCATCACAGCCCCGGGTACGGGATGGTCATCACGGCCTGGGGTATGGGATGCCCATCATGGATCTGGGCACAGGATGCCCATCGAGGCCCCAAGGTGCCCATCACGGCCCTGGACAGGGGATGCCCATCATGGCCCCGCGTATGGGACACCCACCATGACCCCAGGGGAAGGATGCCCATCGTGACCCTGAGGACATGGTGTCCATCATGGCCTTGAGCAAGGGATGGTCACCATGGCCCTGGGTGCGGGATGCCCGTCACAGCCCCGGGTACGGGATGTTCATCATGGCCCTGGGTGCAGGATGCCCATCAAAGCCCCAAGGTGCCCATCAAGGCCCTGAACATGGGATGCCCGTCACAGCCCTGGGTATGGGACACCCACCATGACCCCAGGGGAAGGATGCCCATGATGGTCCTGAGCAAGGGATGCCCATCAAGGCCCCAAGGTGCCCATCACAGCCCTGAACAGGGGATGCCCATCATGGCCCCGCATATGGGACACCCACCATGACCCCAGGGGAAGGATGCCCATGATGGTCCTGGGCCCAGGATGCCCATCACAACCCCAAGGACGAGCTGCCCCAACACAACCCCAGGCACAAGACGCCCCCCAGGACGCCCATCCCCACGCCCAGCACGGGGCGCCCATCCCGGCCCCGGGCACCCACCGTGGCCCGAAGGGAGGGCAGCAGCGACGCCGCAGCCGTGCCGGGGTCCCCGGGGGGCATCACGCGCAGCTCCCCACCCCGGGCAAAGGTGCTGCACCCCAGGACCTGGTGGGTGCTGCACCCCGGGCCCCAGTGGGTGCTGGGGGAGGGGGTTGTGGGGGTGAAAGGGGCTGGGGAGGGGCTTCGTTCAGTGGCAGCACCATTAAATTTAGTGCTTTTTTTGTGTGTGTGTGCCCCCCCCCGGGTGCTGCAGGCGGCCAAGCTCCCCATGTCCATCATCATCGTCGGCGTGGGCCAGGCTGAGTTCGACGGTGAGGCTGGGGAGGTGGGAGTTGAGTTTGTTGGGGCTCAGCAAGCCGGGGCGGGGGGGTTATGAGCAGAGGGCTGAATGACACCCCCCCACCCCACCCTCCCCCGGCTGTATTTGGGGGGGGGGGGAACACGGGCAGCCCCCCCCCCCCCCCTCCTCCCCAGCAGCCGGCTGCTCTGGCACCAGGCAGGCAGCGAAGGCAAATTAAAGCTCCCCCGGTAATTAGCAGTGATGAATCAGCCCCGCTCCCCTGCCTGCGCCTCCTGCCTGCGGCTGCCAGGGCTCGGGGGCTGCTGGGGGGGAGGGAGGGGGTTTAAAGGGGTCCCACCCTGGGGGGGGGGAACACACTTGGGTGCTGCTGACCCCCCCCTCCTCCCCCCCCCCCCCCCCCCCCAGCCATGGTGGAGCTGGACGGTGACGACATCCGCATCTCCTCCCGTGGCAAGGTGGCCGAGCGGGACATCGTGCAGGTACCAACCCCCCCCCCCCAGGTGACACAGGAATTGGGGACCCCCCCCCCACACCCCACCTCACACGGGCCCCCCTCCCATCACCAGCCCAGCACGGCCGGGGGGGGGGGGGGGGCGGGGTGCCCCGGGCACCCCAAATCAGCCCCATCGCTCCTGGGGTCCGCTGACTGGTTCCAGCATGGAGGGATGATGAGATGAACTGGGACATTGCCGGGGGGGGGAGGGCGTCAGGATGTGGAGAGGGGGGCACAAGGAGGTACTGGGACATTGGGGGGGGGCACTGGGACATGGGGGGGCACTGGGAGATGGTGGACGCCGTGTACTGGGACATGAGCGTGCACTGGGGCATGGAGGAGGGGTTGCACTGGGATGGGGGGGGCATCAGGACATGGGGGCGGCACTGGGACACAAGGGTGTACTGGGACATGGAAGGGGTGCACTGGGACATGGGGGCTGTTCGCTGGGAAATGGGGTGCACTGGGACATCCGAGGAGGGCACTGGGACATGGAGGGGGTGTGCTGGGATACAGGGGGGATGCACTGGGGCACGGTGGCGGGGTTGCACCTGGAAAAAAGGGGTGCACTGGGGCTTGGGCTGTACCTGGATGTGGGGGTGCACTGGGATAGGGGGGGGTGTACTGGGATATGGGGGGCTGCACTGGGATGTGGGGACACGCCGAGGATGGGGAGGGAGGCACCGGGATGTGGGGCTACAGTGGGACACACTGGGCCATACTGGGCATGGGAAACCAAGCCCTTGGGGCTACCCAAATTCCTCTCTGTGTGTGTCCACCCCCCAACTGCTGTCGTGTCCCCCCAGTTCGTCCCCTTCCGTGACTACGTGGAGGGGGGGGGCAGCCCGGTGCTGAGCATGGCCCGCCTGGCCAAGGACGTCCTGGCCGAGATCCCCGACCAGTTCATCTCCTACATGAAGGCGAGGGGCATCAAACCCCAGCCGGCCCCCCCCCAGCCCCGACCCCCCCGGCCCCCCAGTGCCCCCCCAGCCCTGACTGCACCCGGCTGGCACCTCCACGTCCCCGTGTCGTGTGTGTGCGTGTCCCCAAATCCTGGGTCTTGGAGGGTTTTTCTGAGCCCCCCCCCCCCCCCCCTTTTCCAAGGGTTAAAAGGCAGCAGGACGCTGGGGGGAGGGGGGGGGGGTGTAAACCCCCCACCCCAACCCCCATAAATCATCTTTTCTGGGGTTCCCGGGGGGGGGGGTTGGAGGATGAAGGCGCCTTTGCTAGCTGTGGTGGACACCCCCCTCCCCAAAATGTCCAACCGGGACTATCGTGGCTTGGCCCCATCCTGGCCCAGTGCTGAGAGCTGTATCCTGCCCCCCCCCCCCCCCCCCAAAAAAAAAGGGGGCAGGGGATCTCCAGCCTCCCCCATTGAGCACAGAGCCAGGGTGGGCAGGAGCAGCCCCCAGGTCCCCCCTCCGGTGGCCTCGGTGACATTCAGAGCATCCCCGCTCCCCCAGGGGCACGCATGCCCCCCCCCCAGCCCCATAGACACCCCCCCAGCAGCCGCGGGGGGGGGGGGGGGGGGGGGGGGGGGTCCCCCAGGTCCTTTTGTGTGTGTGTGTGTGTCCCTTCACTTTTCTACTTGCATGGACAGACCCCTTTATGTGACACCCCCCCCCCCCCACGGCCCCCCCCCCAGGGCAAGGGGCTTTGCCTGCCCCCCCCCCCCCCCCCCCGTGGATTTGTATTGAGCTGCCTTAAACTGGAATAAATTATAGTCTTTTTAATTACTGCCGCCCCCGGGTCCCCTCCTGCAAGGGGTGACCCCCCCCTCCCCGTCCCTGTCATTGCCCCCCCCCCCCCCCCGACACAGATCAGGGCACACAGGGTCCTTTTTGGCTTTATTTCTAATAACCCAAATATTGCAAATATACAGAAAAATACCAGTACAAAGTTATGACACATCCAGGTTTATTTACAGGACTCTGCACTGGCCTCGGGGGGGTGGTGTTCCCTCCCCCCCCCCCCTCCCCCGCACCCCCAAAACCAGGCTGGGGGATTGGGGGGGGGCCGGGGGGGGGGCATAGGGCTATGGCTTTTAGTTAAGGGGGGTTACGCTCTGTCCCCGTCCCCAAGCGAGGCCCCCGGGGCCGCTGAAGCACATGCAAAAAGGGGGGGGGGGGGGCTGGGACCGCCCCCCCCCCCTCCCCCCAGTCCCACGGGCAGCGGGGCGAGAGCGGGAGCCATGTGTCACGACAGCACGGCCGTATCGCGACAGCCAGGGCGGGGGGGGGGGGGGGGGCAGCGTGGGTCTGCACCCCCCATCCCAACACCCCCCCCATCCCCTGATGCAGCTGCGAGGGGGGGGGGGGGGGCGCAGCAGGCAAAGCCCCTTGCCCTGGCTTGGGGGGGGGGGGGGGGGGGGTGTCACATAAAGCCCCCCCACATCACCTGCTGGGGAGGGGGGTTGTCATGGGGTGCAGCCCCCCCACCCCCCCCCAAAAAAGAGGGATTTCCAGTGTAAGGAGACTCTAACAGTGCTGGGACCAAAACCTGGCAGGGTGCAAGCTGGGGGGGGGGATGCCAGCCCACGGGGGCAAGCAAAGGAGCTACCTGGCACATTGGGGGGGGGGTGGGGGCTACCCTCAGCCCCTCCTGTGCCGGCTGCGGGGGGGGGGCCAGGGCTGAGCCCCCCCAGCCCCTCGGTCAAGAGCTTCAAGCTTTCATTCATTATTGCTGCGTGTCCCTCGGCCAAGGCCAGCCCGGGGGCGGGGGGGAGCAGAGCTGGGCTGTTACCCCACGGCTAGGGGGATCCCCCCCCTCCCCCAAACTGGGGGGGGGGCCGGGGGGGGGGGGGGGCTGGCTCCTCTTGCTTTGGAGAAGAAACAGGCAGCGAGGGCAGGAGCTGCTGCCCCCCCCCCCCCCCTCCTTCCCAGCGGTGACACCTTGGGGCTCATCCCCAGCACCCCAGGGATGATGCTGTCGTTAAAAGAGGGGGGGGGGGGGGTCAGGGGGCTGCTCCCCACAGGGGACAGCAGTTCCTATTCCGTCATCCTTAAAATAAAACAGCCCAGAAACGGGAAAAATAAAAATAAATCATAAAAGCTGCCCCCCCCCCCCGCCGCCGCCGCCACGCTGGAGGGAGATATTAAAGCGGAGTTAAGTTAAACCCCTGCGTGTGTGTGTCCCCCCCCAGCAGCAAAGCCACCCCCGGGGGGGGGGGGGGGAGCAGCAGGCAGCGGGTGCAGGGGGGTCCCTGCCTGCGCAGCGGAGGGTCCGGTGTCCCCGGTGTCGGTACCGTGGTGCTGCTACTCCAGGAGGTCCTGGGGAAGAGACGGGACCGTCACCCACCGGCGTCCCCCGGCCTGGGTGCCCATCCTGATCCCCCCCCCCCCCATGGAGACCTGGAAAGGGGGAGGGGGACACACACACGCTGGGACCCACCTCGTCGGAGTCATCGTGGTAGCCCCCCTTGGTAGCTGGCGTGCCGGGGTCCAGGGCGTCCATCCCCTCCACGCCGTTGGCCTCCGCGTGCTGCCGGAGGACGGAGTAGCGATGGACCAGGAACCTGGCAGGAGGAGAGATGGGGGGGGGGGGGACACACACACAGGGACATGATGGCGCTGCCTGTACCCCCAGCAAGCCCCACTCCCACCCCGGGGGACCCAAAGAGCGGCAGTGGGTGACAGCAGCCCCCCGGGGTGCGTGGGTGCCCTGCGGCCGCTCCAGCACCCAGTCAGTCCGGGGAGGGCGGTTTGCCGAGAGATTTGGGGATGGGCAGTGTCACCCCTGCCCAGTGGTGGCCTGGAAGGTGGGGGGGGGGTGGGGGTGGTGGTGGTGGGGGGAACATCCAGCCCCCGCTCAGCTCCTCACCTGCCCCCACAGACGTATTTCTTGATGAGGAGGACTCCGGCCACGGCGGTGACGAGGAGCACGGCCACCACGGCCAGGATGATGGGGGTGGAGCTGGTGGATGCCGCCTGCGGGAAGAGGAAGCGTCCAGAGCTTGGGTGGGGGACACCGACATATGTGTGTGTGTGTGTCCCCAAAACCCAACCAGCACCCTGGTTGATCCCGCCCTGACCTCCCCGCAGCGGGATGCGGGCAGGCAAGAGGCCCCGGGCAGGTTTAGGCAGGACCCTCCCGCCCAGCACCACTGGATTGGCCCCACGGGCACAGGCAGCCAGAGCTGTCACCGCGCCCGGCCGGTGTCACCGTCCCCTACCAGCTGGCTGGGGTTGAGGAAGTTGCTGGTGCATTTCTTCTTCATGTCCGTCTCCTCCCGGCTCGGGCTTTCCCCTCCCGAACATTTGTCCCCAGGGATTTTCCGATACCTGGAGAGGGGGGGAAGGTGACGCCTGGTGACCCCACAGCTGCTTCCCAGGGGCTGCCGGCCCCGGTCCAAAGCGGTGGGGAAGGATCCGTCCCCGCTGGGCGCAGGGTGAAGGATTCCCCTGGGGATTTGGGGTTTCCTCCCCTGGGGATTTGGGGTTTCCTCCCCCGGGGATTTGGGGTTTCCTCCCCCGGGGATTTGGGGTTTCCTCCCCCGGGGATTTGGGGTTTCCACCCTCCCCGACCTCGGCTCCAGCATCGGCACCGGCCAAGCTTTACCCGCTGGTCTTGAGCAGCTCCTGTCTGCCGTAGAGGCAGAATTCCAGGTCGTGTCCCTTCAGCTCCGGCTGCTCCACGCAGACAGACTGGTTCTCCGGGCGGTAGTAGCCAAAATCGCTGTGGGAAAAAGGGGAAAAAGGAGGTGAGACCCCGCTCAGGGACCCAGCGGGAGCTGGGCTAAAGGAAGGCGACGCCTGGCCCGAAATGGGGTGGGAGACGTGAAGATGGAGCTACCAGAGGAAATCCTCCAGCGTGCAGGGACAGACGGACGGCTGCTTGGTCACCGTGTAGTCCCGGCCGTTCTGGCACACGGAGGATTTGCGGAGGCGTCGGTATTGCTCCTTGTAGCCCAGTATGCAGCCGTCACTGGGGTCGCTGGGATCGCTGGAGTGCGCCAGCCAGATGGTGTAGTCCTTGTCCTCGCCTGCGAGGGACGGGGCTCAGCGCCGCGGCCGAGGCGGGGGGGTCCCCAGGGACGGCACCGTGTGGTGCTCCGGGGGGGGGGGGGGGGGAGCAGCCCGGCACGAGCCACGGGCCGGGGGGGGGAAACCCCGGCTGCTCACCCCGGCACCGCGGGGGGGACCGAGGGCCACGGTGCCCTGGGAGAGACTCTGCTAATGTCACCTGCACCGAGGGCTGGGGGCAAGAGCGTCCCCCAGCCTGGCCCTGGCTGTCCCCAGTATCAGCTGTCCCCAGCCCAGGCTGTCCCCAGTCCCGCTTGTCCCCACAACCAGCTGTCCCCAAGTCCCGCTTGTCCCCAGCACCGGCTGTCCCCAAGTCCTGGCTGTCCCCAAGTCCCGCTTGTCCCCAGCCCTGCTTGTCCCCACAACCAGCTGTCCCCAAGTCTTGGCTGTCCCCAGTCCTGCTTGTCCCCACAACCAGCTGTCCCCAGGTCCTGGCTGTCCCCACAACTGGCTGTCCCCAAGTCCTGCTTATCGCCAGTCCTGGCTGTTCCCAGCCCTGCTTGTCCCCAGGTCCTGGCTGTCCCCAAGTCCTGGCTGTCCCCAAGTCCTGCTTGTCCCCAGGTCCTGGCTGTCCCCAAGTCCTGGCTGTCCCCAGCCCTGCTTGTCCCCACAACTGGCTGTCCCCAAGTCCTGGCTGTCCCCAAGTCCTGCTTGTCCCCACAACTGGCTGTCCCCAAGTCCTGGCTGTCCCCAGCCCTGCTTGTCCCCACAACTGGCTGTCCCCAAGTCCTGGCTGTCCTTAATCCTGCTTGTCCCCACAACTGGCTGTCCCCAAGTCCTGGCTGTCCCCAGTACCGGCTGTCCCCAGGTCCTATTTGTCCCCAGCACCGGCTGTCCCCACAACTAGCTGTCCCCAAGTCCTGCTTGTCCCCAGCCCTGCCGGTCCCCGTCCCCAGCCCCCAGCAGCTCTCACAGGTCCTGCTGAGCAGCTCGCTGAAGTCGATGGTGTAGGAGACCCACTTGCGGGAGAGGAAGCTCCCCCGGAAGCCCCAGATGCTGACGTTCATGGAGCGCGCCCCCGGCTCGGAGGCCAGGCCCGTGAAGAAGATGGGCTCCGTGGAGAAGGCGTAGCGGTGCCAGCACTGCCCCTCGTCCGTCGAGAACCTGCCACACGGGGGGGGGTCCATCAGCCCCCGAGGGGGGCGCGGGAGGCATCTCCCACAGCACCCCAGTCCCCGCTTTGCTTGGACACCCCCCGCCCCCCCCAAAACCCACTGAGCCCCCTCCCTTCGGCAGCGAGGCGTCCCCGTGCGTACTCGATGACGTTGACGGGCTGGCTGGTGTGCTCGATGGCCACGATGAGACCGCCCGAGTCCAGGATGGCGTAATGGTGCGGCCCCTCCAGCATCCGCGCCCACGTGTAGCCCCCGTCGTCCGAAATGTAGACGTCGGGGCTCATCACCGAGATGGCCCCCCCCACGCTCCCTGGGGAAGGAGGGGGAACAGCGGGAGATGGAGGTGAGGGGGGGGGACACACACGACTAGGGGGTTCTCTACCCCCGCCCCCGCCGCGGTGAGGCTCGGTACCGTGGGCGATGACGATGCCGACGGCGTTGGGCTCGGAGAGGGGAACCATGGGGACGTTCAGCTTCTGGGAGATGCTGTAGGAGGCGTGGATGTGGAGGCTGCACTGCAAACGCAAGAGGAGAGCCCGTCCAGGAGCCCGCGGGGAGCAGATTCACCCCTTAACTCCCGGGGGGGGGTGCTGGGGAGCACCCCCCAGAACACCCCCCCCCCCCCTCCGCCAAGGGTTTGCCACGCAGCCCCGCGGCGTCACCCGCAGCCCACCCGCGCCCTCGGCATCGCTGGCGGGAGCCGCAGGAGGGATTCGCTCGTCCCCCAGCCCCCCCTTGGCAGAGGCAAGCTGGAGGATACCCAGGGGAAGGGCACCAGGACCCCCACCCCCGCCCCTCTGGGGGGGCAGACCCACCTCGTCCTTGCTCCTGGCCGTGGAGTCGCAGGTGGTGTTTTTGGGTTTCCGCAGCGGCACCCACTCCCCCCCGCGGTCAAAGGTGATCACGGACTGGATGGAGTTGTCTGGTGGGAGGAGGAGGAGGAGGAGGAGGAGGAGGAAGAGCTGACGGGGTCAGGAGGATGCTCAGCACATCCTCACCGCCCCCCTCCCTGCTGGGGGTGGGGGGAGTCACGCTCCCCTCCAGCCCCCTCCACTCCAAGACCCAGACGCCAGCCCCGGGGAGGTGTGACCCCCAGGTTTTTTTGGCGGGGGGGGGGGGGGGAAGAGGGAGGTGCAGCCCCCCACCTTCGGAGAGGACGCTGGTGATGTAGATGCCGCGCAGCGAGGTGACGTTGGTGAAGTCGGTCTCGCCGCCGGTGGTGGTGTAGAGGTGCCGCTCCAAGGACTTGGAGTAGACGACGCCGCGGTCGTCCGAGGTGTAGATGGTGCCAAACCCCGTGTCTGCGAGAGGGACAGGGGGACAGCAGTGACAGGGGGGGCCACCACAGAGTGGCAGCGGCACCAGCGAACCCCTGGGGAAGAGGGGAACCCCCCCGCCAGCACCTCAAACCCAGGGTGGTCACAGCCCCCCCCCCCGCGAGCAAACCGGAGCGAGCAGCCCGCTCGTTAGCGGGGCCTTAACGAGAAAGTCCTTCCCCCGAGGCAGAGCAGGCACGGAGAGGCCCGTGCTCGGGCGAGGAGCTGGATGACTTGAGGGTCCCAGTTGTGTCCCCAGCCCCGGGATGTGTCCCCAGTGTCCCCGTCCCGCTCACCGCCCGGCTCGTCCACGTGCATGAACACCAGGTCGTCGTTCGCGGCCAGGATGGAGTAAAACTGCTCGTGCCCCACGGAGGGGAGCTGGGCCATGTTCCAGGTCTCGCCTTGGTCGAGGGAGACGTGAATTCGCCTCGTGGTACCCTGGGGAAGGAAAGCACCTTCATCCTTCATCCTCCTCGCAGGGGGAGGAAGCGGGGAGAGCCGCAGGCTTGGCCGAGCCAAAACTGCCGGGAAGGGGGACAAGGACCTTCTCTGTCATGACGGAGGCGAAAAGAAAGCGTCCTCCCAGCCCGAAGGAATAAATCTTGGTGCCGATGACCTTGAAGGCTTTGCCGAAGTCGGAGGTTTTCTTTAGCTCCAGTAACCCCAGATCAGCTTCTTAAGAAGAAGGGACGGTGGATTAACGAGCCCGGAGCTGCCTCCAGCTTCGTCAGCTGTCACTGGAGCCGTGTCCCCCCGCAACGTCCCAGTCTGTCCCCTTCCAGTGCCCCAGCGCTGGGTACTCCCAGCTAATCCCAGCTTTTCTGCTGGGACCACCACGCCCCCCCCCACCCCGCCCTGCAGAGGATGGGGACCCCAGATCAAGGACTTACTGCAGGAGTTGTTCAGGTAGGTGGTGAAGAAGATGGTGTCATTTGCACCCCTGGGGAAGAGAAGGGGGGGGGGACGGGGGGGACACACCCCCCAAAGTCAGTGGGACACGGTGGCGCAGGATGGCACCGCCCGCAGTTTCACCCCATCGGGTTTGGGTGGGTGGGTGGGTGGGTGGGTGTCTCCCTGCCTGCTCCAGCTGGGATCTGCCCTCCCTCCCCCCTCCAAATGACTTCCCACCCCCCCAAAACAAGCAGCCACTCACCACTTGGCCAGGCAGACGGCTTTGTGGATCTCCTCCCACTTCTCCCCGAAATCCTTGGAGATCCAGAGGCCGTTCTGCAAGAGCCCAGAGGTTGGTTATGGCCAACCCCCACCCCCCCCCGACAGCCTCCCCCCAACTCTGGGGCTGCAAACCCCCACCCCCAACCGTGTCGTGTCCCCCCCCACCTCCACCCCGGGGCCAAACACATCCTCCAGGGATGGGGATGGAGCCCAGGACACGCGGCCAAAATCCAGCTGATCCTTGGGGAACACCCCCCCCCCCTCCAAAAGACCAGCCGGGGTCTCATCCTGGCTCCCCGGCCCTCACCTCGGTGCTGAGGGCCAGCAGGCAGTCCGAGTTTTGGGGGTGGTAGGTGATCTGCACCAGCGGGTGGAAAGGCAAATCCGTCTGGACAAAATTCTTGGCGAAATCGGACGAACGGAAGATCCGGCCGCCGCGACTGCCGCCGGAGACGTCGCCCGTCAGGATGACCTGGGGGGGGAAGGAACGGGCTCAGCCGCGCCGGGAGCTCCAGGAGAAAGACCACCATGACCCATCCAGCCCCGGGTGGGGGGCTGCTGGGTGTTGGGGGGGGTCCTGGCTCACCGGTATCCCGGCATCCCAGCCCCTCGTACCTTTCCCGAGTTCTCCGGGCCGATCGCCATGCCGAACTCGGTCCGGATGAAGGTGTTGTTGATGAGGCTGGTGATGTCCTTGAAGGTCTTCCCGTAGTCCTCGCTGGGAGGGAGGAATCAGCACGGGGACTCGGGGCGGGGGGGGGGTTGCTCCCAGCCCACCCCCCACCCCACCGTGCCACCCGTGGGGTCCCGAGGGGGGTGGCGGGGGCGGGGGGAGGGGGTGGGGGCTCACCTGCGGTAGAGCTTGGACTGCCCGAAGCTCATGATCACCAGCGGCACCTGGAACGTCGTCAGGACAAGGATGACCTGGGCAGGGAGAGGCGGACGGGCAGGGTCACAACCGGAGCTCCAAGACCCCCACCCCACCCCAGGGATGAAGGGCTGGCCCCTTCCCCGGCCACCCCCCCTCCCTCCACCCCTGCTTCACCTCCCACCAGCCCTTCGGGCACAGGAGGGGGCCACTGGTGGCCCCCCCAGCGGGAAGCACAGCTGCTTTGGGAAGGGGAAGCCCCCACCCCCCCCCCAGCACCCCCCGGTGCTTACCCCCGTGCTGTCGCCCACCCAGGAGAGTGACACGGAGCCGCTGAGGTCATCGAAGACGCACTGCGAGAGAAAAGGTGGCAAAAGCTCTGCTACAGCCGGGGGGGACACGGGCACCCAGCAGGGGACCCCACGGCCACCCCCTCCCAGGGGACACCGGGGTGCCACCCCGCCCCCACGGAGGCGTCTCCTTATGGGGCAAAAAAAGAGAGGGGAAAAAGGGGAAAGAACTGTAAACTGGCGGGGGACCAGCCAAAGGACTGGTCAAACTGGGCTGGCAAAGCCACCGAGCGGCGACTGGGCGGGCCGGCAGAGCGGGCGCAGCCGGTGGCCAAGAGCCAGCAGATCCCGGCACAGATCCCGGCACAGATCCGGCGTTAATGTTCAACCCGAGGTCAGGATCCCACTGCGGTGGCTGTCTGGCTGTCTGGCTGTCTGTCCATCTGTCTGCCTGTCTGTCCTTCCACCCTGTCCGCGGGTCTGTCTGGGGTGGCTTTGGGGAGGAGGTGGGGGTGTCTGCTGGGGGGTTAAGGGGGGCAGGGGGGGCTCTGCCACCCACCGTCAGGCCAGTGTCTGTCCATCCCAAGGGACACAGGGGGATGTCTGTCTGTCTGTCTGTCCCGGGAGATGCAAGGGGAGATCTGTCCATCCCAGGGGATGCAGGGGAACGTCTGTCTGTCTGTCTGTCTGTCCCGGGGGACACAAGGGAATGTCTGTCTGTCTGTCTGTCTGTCTGCCTGTCCGTCCGTCCGTCCCGACCCCACAAGAACCCCCCGCCCGCGCCAGGCACTGTCACGGCCCACGGCGCGGAGGTGTCCGTCCGTCCCTCCGTCCGTCCCACAAGGCGCCAGCTGGGGCGGGGCGGGGGGGGCCTGTCCGCCTGTCCCGGCCGGGCCGCGCTGAGCGGGCGGAGGGTCCCCCCGGTAACTCCTGGCGGGAGGGGGCGTGTGTGTCCCCCGCTCGCCCGGCTCCCGGGGCTGTCGCTCCGTCCGTCCGTCCGCCCGTCCGCCCGTCCCTGCCCACCGGCTCACCTGGTGCGTGTTGTTGCCGAGGGCCGCCGGGACGCCCCGCAGGCCGCCGCAGGCCTCGCCGCCCGCCGCCGCCAGCCCACCGCCGCTTCCGCGGGGGGACCGGGGCCGGGGCCGGGCCCGCAGCCCCAGCACCGCCCCCGCCGCCCCCAGCGCCAGCGCCAGCGCCACCGCCAGCCGCGCCGCCCCCCGCGGCCCCATGGCGACTCCGGCCGCCGCCGCCGCCCCGCTCCCGGGCCCGCCGCCGCCGCCCGCCCCCCGCGCCCCATTGGCGCCCGGCTCCTCACGCCACGCCCCCCGCGCCGCGCCCCCCTGCTGCGGCTGGCTGCGGGAAACGTCGCTCTCGGCTGAGGCACGCCTTCCCCGCGGCCCGCCCCGCCTTGCGCCTTCTGGTTAGCCCATTCCTTTGTCAATCGCCGCCTTCCTCCTCCCGTGATTGGCTGACTGCCCTTGCACGATGGCTGCGAGCCCGCCTTCTCTCTTGACCCCCGAGCTCTAATCTACCTAGCGACACCCCTCTGATTGGCGGTGAGGCGGGGGGGGAAGCGCCGGAGCGATTTTCTGATTGGCCGAAGCCGCAGGGAGCCGGGGGCGCGCCCGACCCGGCCCGGCCCGTTCTCAAGGTGCAGCCGCCCACGTGTACGGGGACCCCCGGGCCCGGCGAGGCACGAAGCCCCCGGGAAGGGGGTCCCGGGGCCGGGAGGCTGAGGCTGGTCGTGGGGGGCGCACAGCTGGCAGGAGAGGGGGGCCAGGGGGCAGCAGCGTGTGTCTGTGTGTCCCCCCTACCCGAGGCTGGCTCCCCCCGGTTTCCCCGGGGCTAGCGCGGGAGAGCCGAGTGTTTTCGTGCTCGGTGACGGTTACGCCCCGGCACATCGGCCGCATTGCACAAGCGGGCCAGAGCACGGCCCTGCCCTCCCCACGGAGCCTCGGTGCAATACGTAAAGCAACAAACGTCCCCGGTGGCCCCCCTGCCCCAAAGCCCCAAAGGTCCCCCCCTGCTCAGTGGGGTGGTGGGGAAGGGGACTGGGGGCTCCCTGCCCCACACCTGGGGGTGTTAAAGCCCCCACTGCACCCAAGTGAGAGCCTCAGGGAGCCTGAAGCCCTCGTCCTCTCTCCTTTGCAAAAAAGGGAATTTCTATTTTACTGCTGTGTCATCCTTCCGCAGCTTCTCCCCCCAAAAAAACAAAAAACAAACAAACAAAAAAACCCCAATCTACACGTTTGACACGTGAAAGGCAGAAGGAAACCCAGCTCTGCGCCAAGCTGCCTGCGTGGCATCGCTCCGCTAAGCCCAGAAAGCAGCAAAGGGGCAGATCCCAAGCACCGGGGTGGGAGGCGAGCGCAGAGCTCACCGTTACCCTCACCACCACCCCCCCCCCTTGTCACCCCTCTGGAAAGAGCTCAGGCTTTTCCCTTGCCAAGCCGGATCAGATAAGGAGCACAAAGCCTCGATTTTCCCTTCCAGAGGAGCCGCTCTCATGTGACGCTGCCACCAACAAACCCTGTGACGAGCGCAGGGCATAAAGGCCCTTTTTCTGCCGGAACGCCCCGTCGGGAAGAATTCGCTTTTTGTGTTTCTGGGGACACAAACAAACCAAAACCAGAGCAGCGGGGTGCTCCGCGGGGCAGGGCGGCTGCCAGCAGCTGGGACACCCGTCCCCACCAGCTGCCTTCCCCAGGGAGAAGGGAACACGCCCAAGCTTTGAGGGATAAAGGCCGTTTCTGCCTTCCACAGGCCCAGCAGCCGAGAGCAGCCCCAGTTCCACTCACGGGGTGGTTTGACGAGGGTGGCGCTCGGGGCGGTGCCCTGGATGCCACCCTGGCCTGCTGGATATTCAGGCCAGGTGAGCTCCCGCGCCAGAGCCACCCTCGTCACCGCTGCAAATTCATTCCAGAGGCGAGGAGCGGCACGGAGACGGGATACGGCGCGGCACAGCTGCGGCGGCAGAGCCGAAGTCAGGCTCGTTTTGCCACATTTAGGCCACAGGGAAGGTCTCCCGGGAGCGTAAAGCCCATCAACTAATTATTCGTTAGGTTTGCTCGTCCGCCCGCAGGTAGGGGGGGTGTAGCCAGCCCGTAGCGGGACCTCAGGCAGCACCCGGTGATCCAAGACGTTTCCTTTAGGCTGGTTCACAAAGAGGAACTCGCAGCAGGAACTCTGAGGGGAGGGCGCTGGGCTGTTCTGGAAACGGAGCTTTTCCAAGGACTGATCTTCCAGCCGTGAAGACCTGGCTTCCCTTCCCTTCCTGCATCCATCTGGCAACAGAAAGAGGGGGAAAAAAAAAACCCAAAATCAACAAGGTTGGGATTTTCCCTTCCACAGCAGGCCGAGGCTGGCAGGCGTCAGGTCAGCCGCGGTTTGCCACGACCGTTCGGCTTTGCCAAGCGACGAAACGCCCCCCTGGAGACCAGGAGACGATCCCTAGCGCTGAACCAAGAGGAAAAATCCCGCTGGAAACGTCCCCACTGACCAGCGCAATCCCCCTCCCGGCAGCAGCACAGGCCACGTCCGTCTCTTCCACGGCCGACAACGTCGTTTTGTTCCGGGGGAAACTGTAATTCCTCAAACTAGGACAGAGCGGAGCAGCCTCCGCCGCCTGCCAACGTCCACGGAGCAACCAGGGGCCAGGGCAGAGCTGCTCCCCAGCCCCTGCAGCCGCACGGACCACGCAGGCACGATTTTGTAGGAAAAGGCTTTGCTAATCTCCGCTTCTTCCCTTCTCGGGCTCATCTTCGATTCTCAGACGCCAGTTGGAGGAGGAGAGACGTCTGCTGGAGGAGGAGGAACAAAAGCAACCAGCTCCTGAAGCGGATGAGCAGAAGTTTGCTGGTCAAAAGGAGACTGTCCTCAAAAACGAAGCGGTACCTGCCCCATTTAACAAGCAGGAGGCTGCCCCGTTCACCCCAAACCCCTTCCCACTCAGGGGGCTCTGGTCCGGCGCAGTCGTTACGGGTATTTCCAGGCTCCCACCGAAAAAGAAATGCAAACCCCGAGCCTGGGTATGGATTTCTGCCCTGGGAAACCCGTCAGAGCTCCAGGTAGGGATAAAAACCGCTGGAGGACGACAGGGGGAACACACCAGCGAGGTACGAGCGGATCTAGAAATCTCATGTTTTTCAAGACTCGTGTGAAACCACCCACGGATCTCCTGGCGCGATACCACCACGAGAGGGAGACTGGCCACCGCCGCAGCCAGCAAGGACGGCAGCGCCGATTTGGGCAGATCTTGCCCTCCTCTGCTCCCCCCCCCCCCCAGTTTAGCTCTAAACGGTTCCCCCCCGCGGTGAGGAACCCAGGATAGAGTAACAAAATGATTTATTCTCATTTCCTCTTATTGTAGAGATCAGTTATGTACAGAAACTGTAAAAAAACCTCAAGAGCCTTCTAAGAAGAGCAATTACAGATGCTGCTGGAAAATAAAATCACAGGTACTGGAAGGAACCGAGAGAGTCAGTTCGCTTTGATTGGGGGGAGGGAGGGGGGAACGAGCCATTGAGGGGAGTCTCCCTCCTTTTCAAATATCCTTGATGACCTCTTCAAGCTCCTCTTTCGTGTACATGTGGAACTTCATGCCGGGCTCCACTGTGGCAAGCTGAAAGAGAAGGAGCGAGGGGTTAAGGGCGCTGGGGCAGGGAACAGAGCGGAGCCGCCGCCACAGCCGGAGCAGCTGTTTCCCCCCCGCCCCCCCCGGGTGCCTGATCTGCCAGCCCAGCAGGATCCTTCCCCCCCCGTAACAAGCTCTTGGATTCCCTAAAATAGCTGCCTGCCGCAGGAATAGCTTTGAATTGACTCAGTCTCCTCATAGTAGCAGCAGGAGGGAATGTCTGTTGGGAACAGGCAGGCTCTGC
This sequence comes from Leptosomus discolor, assembly GCF_034619465.1. Taxonomy (NCBI): domain Eukaryota; kingdom Metazoa; phylum Chordata; class Aves; order Leptosomiformes; family Leptosomidae; genus Leptosomus; species Leptosomus discolor. The sequence continues at coordinate 5,940,558 of NC_141411.1, read as the reverse complement.
TGGGGCTGGCTGGGGGAAAAGACCCCGTTTGTACGAGTCCTTGGTCAAACTCTCCTCGGGGGGGGCGGGGGGGTGTCTGGCTGCCGTTCAGTGTGGGCAGAGGGGCCTCGTCTCCTCCAGCGACCCCCCCCAAGGGCACAAATCCCGGCCTTACGAGAGCCGAGGTGGCAAAACACTCCAGAGGGGACCGAGGGTTGGCTCTGGGAAACTGAGGCAGAGGCAAAGCTGCATTTTGATCACCAAGCACCGACACGAAGCGAGCCCCGGGGCACCTCGCCGCTGCCTGGGGCACGACCCAGTGAGCTTTTCCAAGGCAAAGCCCAGGGGACGAAGCTGGGGGGGGGGGACACACACAACACTCTGTCCTGCCCCTGCGCCAGCAGCCGAGGGGGGCAGTTCCAGGGCCGACAGCTGAGCCACCCCGCGGGGCGAGCACCGGGACAGGAGATGCCTGAAGGATGACGGGACTGGGAGAGGAACATCAGCGGGACTGGGGTTGGCGCCTGGCTGAGGGCGCAGGAGCTGGCCGGGATGCTCCAGCCCCCCCCCCCCGGCCGGGATGCTCCAGCTCCCCCCCCCCGGCCGGGATGCTCCAGCTCCCCCCCCCCCGGCCGGGATGCTCCAGCCCCTCCCCCCGGCCGGGATGCTCCAGCCCCCCCGGCTCACAGGCACCCCCCGGCCCTGGGGACGCATCTTTACTCCGAAGGGGTCAAAGTGTTGGGTTGTCACGAGCTGCAGAGGGTTCGGACAAACCCCCCCGAGCTCTTCCGAGGCTTCCCTGCTTGCGAGGTCACCCGTAAGAGGGGACGGGGTGGCAGGGCAGGCGTTTGGGGTGGAGGGAGGGCAGGCGTAAGCCTTTTTTTTTAAGGAGAAACGTCCCAACCACTCATCCCGAGAGCCCCCAGGTTTTAGGTGGCGCTCTCAGACGGGCCAGGCACACTTGCAGGTGCCACTTCAGGCACTTCAAGTCACCTGTACAGGCGCTGGCCTGATGCTAGACCCAAACAGACCTGACCACACACATGTACACACCCCAAAACTCAACCCAAGAGCTCAGAGACACCCACTACTCCGCTCTTCCACGTCTGCTCCAACCTGTGCCTCACCTTCTCCCTACAAGCAAAAGCTTTACTCAACTATTCCCTTACAGGCTTCACCAGGAAGTAATTAATTTAAAAGCAGAACATTGTTTAAGGCTCCTGACCTTCGCTGCCAACGGATTTAACTCTTCCACGACCACACTTTGCCCCATCTCTTTGCTGCTAGAGGGAAAAACCCCACGCCAGAGGGGCAAGTGGCTCGAGTACACAAACCAGAGCACCACACACTTGCACAAGGCTGGAAAGCCAAGCAGCCACTTCAGGTAGACGATTTCCAGCCAGAAGGGTGACTTGAGTCAATAAGGACCTTTCAATCCTCAGCACATTCTTCTCATACTTAACCCTGATATGATTCCTCAACACATCCAGAGCTTTGCCAAGCACAGTTAAGCCCTGGTCAAGGGGGACGTGACCCAAGGATACTGTACACGCTCCTCCGCCTCAGTTTCCTCGCACTGTACTGCGGGTCTTCCAGAAGAGACCTGAAGCTGATCGAGAGAGAACTGATCAGCATGGGTTGGGAAGCAGATTCCAGCCAGACAGCATCGTTTCTGGAGGGAGTGTTTAAGTTTTCAGCGTGTTCTTGGCCCCTTCCCCCAGAGGAAGCCGGTTAATCACGTCAGGAAGGGTCCCCAGCAGCAGCATGTAATTAAAAAAAACGGGGTACAGGCTTTTGGGCTGTTTGGGAAATGGGTTTCCAGCGCTCAGAGGAGAGGAGCGGGAGAAGGGCGGGAGGAGAGCAGCTCAGGAGCGGGAGTGACATGATTTGAAGAGGTCCAGTGTCTCATAACCCGCCAGGAATAGAAGCAAACTCTATACGCCAGCCTTGCTCCTCACTTACCCATTATCCCTGACAAACTGGAAGGGTTTTTACCTTTGCTACCTAAAAAGGAGCACGACCGGGCTAACGAGCAGGGCTGAAGGGGACAGGCACCGCCACCTTTGTGGGGATCTCCGAGCACCGCACGCTCGGGTCAAGCCCAGCTCCGCGAGCCCGGCCGCTGGCCGGCGGAGCCGGAGGTTAGAGGAGCCCATTCGGTCCTGGAGCCTTCACCTCCCTGCTCCTCCTGTCCAAGAGATTTTTGGCACCGACCCAAGCCTGAATATAGCAAGTCCAGGAGCTGTATAATTTTCATTCCTTCTAATATTACAAGTACCAGGGAAAGAAAGAATGGCCAAACCCAGGGGAAGAAAAAGCGATCCGGGCTGGCACGCCAGGTCCCCGCTGCCCGGCTCGGCCTGGGGAAGGTCAGCAGGGGCTCCAGGCAGCCCCCCCCCAGCAGCGCTCCTGCCAGCCCTCGTGGGTGAGCCAGGCCAACAGGCCGGGCCGCGCACCTCTAGGAGCCAAAAGCTCCGACCTTTCCCACGGGCCACCCACGACACGCCACGAGGGGCAGCGTGCGAGCTCAGGAACCCCTGCAGCCAGCCAGGCGCTGGCGGGGGAAGGCCTGAGCCGCTCCAGCTACCCGTTCCTCGCTCGAGGAGGAGGAGGAGGAGGAGGAGGAGGCCACCCTCCTCTCCAGCAAGCAAGCGGGCACCTTCCTCACCCGACCAGCCACCGGTTACCTCGATGTTGGTGGCGTTCAGCTTCTCCTCCATAACTTGCTTCAGGATGACGAGGGAAGACTTGATGGCTTCTTTCAGCGTCATCGACTGCAAAACAAACCCCTCGCTGAGTCGCGCCGGGGAGGCTCACGCAGGTGCTCCCCCTCCCCGCTCCCCCCCCAAATCCTTTAAGCTGTGGCTGGCAGCAGATTGAAAAGCTTATCAGGTTTATCTACAGCAGCAAGGAGAGATCAAAGCGCGCTGTCGGGGCGGGAGAGTGACAGTGGCAAGGATGGCGACGGCCTGCTCCTGTGTCACTTCTTACAGAGCTCAAGAACTGCTAATCTGGGCACATGAACCTTATTGTCAGGACCAGGACACGAGGGGCCGTTTCTCTTCACCAGTTACTGCCTATCAAGGAGTTCCTCCCCCCCCCAACAAGCTCCAAAAAGCCGGACTCCCTTCTTGGCAGAAGCTTTCATCCTTTAATCACGTAAATCCCTGCATGAGGGGGGACTAGAGCCAGGAGCCAGAGGGCCGTGCAACACTCAAAGAGCGACGGGAGCGGCGTTTGCAGGAGCTTTGCACTTGGAAGACGGGTCACAAGCCCCAAAACTTGGGACAACGCTGCGAGGGAACACCTCAGGTCGTCAGTCTCAGGCTGGAAGCCCTCACAGCCATCCACACCCGCAGTTGTGCTTTCCGCTGCAGCGTTTGGTTTCTCACCACGCTAAACGGGCAGCTCCCTTCTTGTGGAGGGAAAAAAAGGGTCTATTATCACCCAGGAGCAGCACTTGCAGCACAAAAGCCGTTCAGTTCCCTGGCTTGGTGCAATGGAGCCGCTTGCTTTAGCTCCTGACGCTCCAGGCTGCATCCACCCCGAGCCCTGACGGCGTCCGTCCGGCAGCTCCTTTATTGGGAGCGTGCCCCCTGCCACGGTCTTAATTATCACCCGCTGGAGGCAGAGCCCGGCAGCTCAGACACCAGCCCCGTGCTCCAGCGGCAGCCCAGGGGGAAGCTGCTGGTGGCAGCGCTCCTCCTCGCCCAGCTCCCCCCTCCAGCAGCTCAGCGCCGACCCCGCGTCGACCGCCAAGGAGCGAGTCCCACCCTGAGCAGCTCAAGCGCCTCCTCTGCGGCGCGAGGAGAGTCTTAGGAATCCCTCACGGGGAAGGAAACCCGAGGATCCTGGTGATTTGGGAGATGTCCACCCCAAGCCAGCTTTTACCTTATGGTAAACCTCCTGCAGGGAGCTCTGGGCGCCTTCCGAGGCGGAGCCGATCGCTCTGGCATCGCACTGAACGAACGTCCCCGAGGGGTCCATGTGAAACCTGCAGGGACACGGGGGGGGGGAGAGAGCGAATGGCCGCTGCACCCCCCTCCACCCTGGCACCCCAAGGGCTTTCCCACCAGAGCCACGACGCTCCCCAGCGCTGGGGAAGAACAAGGGGCTCCTCAAGAGCAACAGCCGCCCCCTCGCTGCGGCCAGCCTCCTCAGGGGAGCGCCGCCAGGAGCCCAGCAGCAGCAGGTCTCTCCTCCCGGCACGCGGAGGAGACCACCGAGGTCTGAGGAGCGTCAGAAACCACCTGCAGACCCAGGCTGGGGTGGCCAGCTAGGAGGAGAGCTACACACTCCTGACACTGCCCTCTGTATTCACAGCAGAATCATTTTTCTTTTTCTTCCCCCCCCCCCCCCTTATTTTTCTTTTTTTTTTTTTTTTAATAAAGTCAGCAAGATTTCACTACTGCTCCTGGGAGGGAGGCCGTGGGGAGACCTTATCGGGCCGGCTCTGCCGAGCCATTCCCACCTCCAGCGGAGGCCTGGAGCGCACCAGTTCAGGTTACCAGCACTCCACCACCTCCCCAAGGAATGTCACAGCAGGCTCCACATATTATGTTACCCGTGGCTCTGCTGGTCCTTTAGGGAAAGGTAAGAATAAACTCGGGATGAGGAGAGCTTTAACACTTCCCTCCTGCCCAGGAAACCACAGTAAAAAAAGGAAGAATCAGTGAAGACACGGCATTCCCTTCAATCCCAAACCAGCAGCCAGAGCTCAGGCTGGGTTTAAAAGCATTAACAGGTACATAATGGGATAAACCCCAAGTGTTTGGCTTAAGTGAGATCCCAGAATCAAGTCATTAAAAGGTCCTGGGAAGTTTCAGTAGAGGTTTTGTCTCTTCCCAGAGCTGCCCTGGATTAAGAAAGCGGAACTTACAGCTGGGGTCCCTTCTCATCCACTCCTCCAAAAAGCAGCGCGACGCCAAACGGACGAGACTGCAAGAGAAAGGAGCCGAGAGGTCAGGCGGGGCCGAGGGCAAAGCCAGAGGGGAGCCACCAGCACCTCCCCAGAGCACCCCCAGCTCCGCACCATCGCCCCCGGGTCCGCGTCCTCCTCCCCAAACTGCAGCGCCAGGTTGGACACGGCCTGCGTCACGCTCTCCACCGTCATGGTTTCGTTGTAGGTGAACCAGTGATTCTGCAGGAAGAAAATAAAAAGAGATTCAAATTGTCACCTCGTCCCCAAAACATGACAATCCCGGGCTGTTCACTCGGCGTAGACCCCAACGACAACCTCCCTCCAGCCCGCTCCGGGGCACAGCCTGTTCCGCCGAAAGAGGGAAGCACCAGGAAAGGAGCAGGAGCACAGAACAAGCTGGGAAGCTTGGGTAGGGGTCCCCCCGAAACCTTGGGATCCCTAGACCTTGGGATGCCAGCCAGGAAAAGGCAAGACCAGAGCACTTGATCCCAGTATGTGTTTTGGAAGCGATGGGGTTAGCTGGTTCTCCAGAGGCAGGAGGGCTGACACGTGGGAAAGCCTCGCAGGAAAAGTCTTCGCTATAGCACAGAGACTTGTGCCTGGGACCTCTGAGGACCTGAGGCACCACGTGAATTTAAGGGGTCACAAATCTAACCAATACAACCAGTCTTTTGTCAAAACAGGTGTCCTGGGTCACAGTGTAAAATGTGCCAAAAGGAAAAAAAAAAGTATTCTATGACCATCTTCAGGAGCTGTTGAGACCAGGCGGGGCGGTGCTCCCTGCCTCCCCCCTCTGGACTATCTCCTGTCAATGGGCACAACAAGGCCTTATCGCCTGACCCATCGGTAACTCGCTCCTGGGCTATCTCCTGTTCATGGCCCATCAAGGAACTGCCTCACGACTCCCCATCCCATGGTGAGATGCTCCGCCCGGGGGGAAGGAGCCAAGCAGTCCATGCCAAATAAAAACGGAGATCTCCAACACCCTAGCAGCCTTCTTCCACTGGATTCCCAGAGGAGTTTCCCCCCCCCCCACTGGAGTTCCAGAGGACAAGAGCTACCTACCTACCACTGGACCTTCGGAGGAAGACCAGACTCTTTTACCTGATCGCTGCTTCAACAGAACTACATCCATCGCTTCAGGAGGACGGCAGCCAGCATCTTATCGGACTGCTACTGCCCCCCTAACAGGGTGTCAGGTTGTATTCCTGACTCTGTCCGTGTAAACCAGTGGGGTGTTTGTTTTTCCCTGCCTTGTGTTATATATATATATATATTAGTAAAGAACTGTTATTCCTATTCCCCACATCTTTGCCTGAAGGCCTGTTAATTTCAAATTATAATAATTTGGAGGGAAGGGGGTTGCACTTTCCATTTCAAGGGAGGCTCCTGCCTTCCTCCCCAGACACCTGTCTTTCAAACCAAGACAACAGGTAAGAGAGACAGCCCCACACGCTCACCGGAGCGCATCCACCAGTGCCAAGACAACCACTGGAGAACCTGCCGTAGGATTCCCACCAGAGAAAAACACAGAAGTACAGGGAGATCCCGCCCATCTGCTCTGCAAAAGCCCCGAGAGGCAGAAGCTACGCTCCCCACGAGCCTCCCACTCCACACCAGCTCCTCTGCTCTAACGATCCTCCTGTGCCAGAGATTCCCGAGATGCCCCCGAGCCTCGTGCTGCTGTTTTAAGACAAGAAAGGTCGAGTCTCACCTGAGTCTCCACTCTGGCTTTATCAATTAAAGTCTTTGCATCAGCTATTAAGCCGCTCATGGCACACCCTGGGATCAGAGAGGGAAACCACGAGTCATTTCAGTCGTTATGTGCTTTGTGCTCTTCCCCCCAGACCCCCCAAAGCCCCCGGGGCGGAGCGGGGTCCCCGCGCGGGAGCAGCGCCGCAGCGTGCCGGGAAGGGAGGGGGACGGGACCGAAACGCTCAGGAGGAAGGACGGACACCCGGCTGAAGGGCGGGTACACAACCCAGTTCTCCCCATCACGCCTCCCCCAGTCTGAACTGGTTCAAGGAGCCCCCATTTGAGGCCTTCCAAGAGAAGCTAACGGAGAGAAACGCCACCTGCTTGGAAGGGGAACTCCTTCCCCCGCCCCCGCTGCGGGGAGGAGGCAGCAGGAGCCTCCAGCACAGATCCTGCTCCAGGAAGAGAGGGGCTGTACCGTCAGCGGGCGGGAGGAGGAAATTAGACTCTTCAAGAGCTCCTTCCATGACCCCTCTCCGCAGCAACGTAGGTATTTTGGAGGTCTCCTGCTTTTCGAGGCGACATATTTGGTCATGAGCGCGTCGCGGGCCCCCTCCCGGCGCAGGAGGCTGCGGCGAGCGGGGGCAGAGGCTGACATTAGTGCTCCCAGAGCAAACTGGCCTCCAGTCAAGCCTTTTGCAGTAATTCCCTGCCCTCCCAGAGCTAAATTTGGGATGAGCTTTCGTGAGGGAGGTCATTGAGGCGGAGGATGGGGGGGGGGGGTGCTTCAGCTGCCTCTTCCTGCTCCCGTAACTATGTCCTGCTGGCTTGGCGCCTGGAAAACCAGTGACCAGGACCTGGTGTTCACTGGGAAGGATGAGCGTGGCCCGCTCGGCTCGGCAGAGCTGCCTGCAGGGGAGGTGAGCCCCGACATGGCGCTTCTGCCACTCCCAGGGGACACAGCCTCACGTTCTTGACACAGATCTCTCTCCAAAACTCGAGGGGTGCTCCCGGGGCTCCACCAGAGGGACCCCCACAGCTCCCTCCTTTGTCCTTACCTATGTGGGAATCGATCTCTACAATCTTCTCGATGCTGCTGGGCTCCATGAGGGGGGAGGTGATCCTCTTCTCCACGGCCAGGCAGACGCCCTCCGAGGTCTGGATCCCGATGGCCGTGGATCCAAGCTGAAAACCACCAGGCAGTCACCACCACCGCCCCGCCCCGGGGTCCAGCCGCCACCCCTCAGACAAACAGGAGGGGCTCAACGCTCAGTAGGAGCCGTATTATGTGCAGGTGATTTGGTTTTTGGGAGATCATCACACCACCACCCACAGACACCCACCCACAAGACCCCACGGCTTTGCACACCCAGTTTTCAACGGCAGGACGTGAACTGGGGAACTGGAGAGGTTAAACCCACACGGCTTCCCAGCTGATGAGGTCATCAGGACCCAGCAGGGCTGCTGCAAACCATTCACCTCTTTCCCAGGAAACATCAAATTTTACAGCTTCAAGCCTCCTGGATTTAAAAGGCCTCGGGAAGCTGCCTGGGCGAGACAGAAATTAAATTTTAAAGTGAGAAAGGAGGATTTCACATAACAGCCTTAATTCTGTACTGCTGGGCTGGGCGTTTTTCTTCCCATTACCTCTTTTTCTCCCAAATGTCCTTGTACCCACAACATTTACAACAGGACCGAGAGCATCGTGCGCACCTACCGCTCGCCAGGCGGCAGAGAACCCCCCGCAGCCAGCTCCACCCTGGTCTGCCACAGGACACCACGGTGTCGCCAGGGCCACGAGCACAGCCGAGGTGGGGGGGGATCAGATCCCAAGTGCTCCTGGCAGCTCCCCCCCAGCCCCTACCGGGCTCCCCCCACTCGCAGCTCTTCCACACCGGGGAATTCACCGGAATAACCGGCCCAGCTGCGGTGTGGAGACGCTGCCTCCGAGTCAGGCCAGACAGGGAAATGTCAGCAGCAACCTCCGCCGGGCAGCTGCACCGATAACCGCCGGCCTGGCGGAGGGGCATCGCCCCGGTGCAGGCACTCGGGGGTGCAGCCATCGCCCTGCCACCGCTGCGCACCAGCCCCGAGGGAAGGAGGGACACTCGATGTCACTTCAGGTGGAGGTTTGTTCAGGAAGCTGAAGCACACGAATAAAACCCCCTCCTGCACCCCTAACCCGCGGGGCAGCGCACGTGACACGTCTAAGAGCTGCCTGAGCCGCGGCAGTTTCACGGATAATGAGGAATCTGGAAGAGAGGGAGAAGCCAGGAAGGGCTGCTGCTCCGGTGGGTGTGTTTGTCACGGTGAAGGCAGCAAGGTGACCGACATCCTTCTGAGGGTTTTTACTTCCCTTCACTCTACCGAGCTAAAGCAGTGCAGGGAAGAAGCAGCCAGCACCCTCTTTTTCCCCAGTCCAAACCCAGGCCTGCTCGCAGCTTCTCCACCACTCAACCAGTTTCTCCCACCAAGTTTAAACTCATTCCCAGTCGACACCCACGTCCTCAGGAAGAACATTTATCAGTTACAAACACTTAACACCCCAGAAAGGCCACTGGGCTCTGCTGGGGTAGGTTGGTTTGCTCCTAACAACCTTTACCTTCAGGTTTTAAAAAAATCACCTGAGCAAACAGTGACGCACTCCTAAGGAAAGGAAAGTTCACCCAGCAAGAGCAAAGTTGCCACTTTTGGGGTTTTTTTCCAAGGGACTCCATCCTCATAAAGCCCACAGACCTGAAGGGAAGGCTGAGAGGAGGGAGCAGAGCTCTCCTCTGCTCTCAGACAAGCGTTTACGGCCACAACACGCTGGCAGCATCACAGTATGGGGGCACCCAGGATCTCTCATTTCAGCGCCAGCTTGGAGGAGGTTTGATGTGGGGATCAGCATCTGCAGGTTGTGTTTGGTTTGGGGGTCAATTGGTGGGTAGGAGACAGGGAAGGGAACATTTTGGGGAAACTGATGGCTTTGGAGTCTCCATGACCCATACAAGAGCAAAGCTGGAGGAGGTTTGCCTGGATGGAAGGAATCCAGCACTGGCCCGCAGCTCTCCCACTGCAACCCCTGGTGAGAGGCTGGCAAAGAGCTGCCAGTCACACACAGGAGCGGGGAAAGGCAGCAGCTCCTGCCCTGGGAGCCGGCCAAATCCTGCCCAGTGAGGCCAGAGCCCAACCCACGGAATCTGCCTGGTTCCTTCCTGACCAAACCCCAGCTTTGGGGGTGAAAGAGCCCTTAAGGTCACAGTTTGGCAACCAGACGGAGCTGACGGTACCTTTATGGCCTCGATAGCATACTCCACCTGGAACAGCCTCCCCTCCGGAGAAAAGGTGTTCACCCCCCTGCAAGAGCAACATCAGAGATGGCGTAAAGGGCGGGAAACCAAAGGCTGAACAAGAAATTCAAGAGCCGTGGCGGGAAGGGTGATGCCAGCTGGGGACGGGTGACACAAGAGGGGCAGCTGGGACACACCACTGCTTCGCTGGAGCCCGTCACCCTCGCTGCAGACAGGGGTGGGGTCTGGATTCAGGATGCTCAGGGAGAAAGAAGAAGAAAAGGAACGCCAGCAGGTCTAGTTAGGGGTCAGGAGGTCAGTTCACATCACCCTGCGGACGCTGCAGCACGCTGCCTTCGGACCCTCAACACTTCCTCAGCACCAGGAGACAGTAGGATTTTGTTTTACCAGCGCAGCAGGCCCGTTCCTTTCCCTGGTTACCCCATCCCCACCCCCCCAGCCCGATTTCCACTGCTCCTCCCACCCCACTGCACAAAGCGGGAGCTGACCTTGCCCTCCTCCGCCAGACCCGCGGTGCCCAGGGACTCCATCCACACGCCAAACCCTCCGTGGCATTTCTTAAAAGCCACCTGGTTTCTGGTGGCATTTCACAAGATGAACTACAGCCCTGTGAGACCCCCCCCCCCCCCCCCCAGGGACCGGGGGCCTCGGGGCCTTCCAACACCACCAGCCTCCGGTCACACGGGACGCGTTCTCCCTTCCCCTGTATTTAACAGAACCGGGCTCTCCAAAACCCAAAGAAAACAAAAATAAGAGGAAGAGTCCGCCGCAGGGAGGGGACGGCCGCGCATCAACCGGCTGTGCCACTGCCCGGTGAGGCGGGAACCCCCACGGGCCCGGGCGGGGCAGGCGGGGGAACGAGCAGAGGCCCTTGGGCACGACCCAGCACGGCTGCGGCCTTCCCGCCATCTCCTCAGAACGGTCCCCACGGCGGCTGCAAGCGAGAGGCGCCGGCCACGGCCTACCGGGATGAGGAGGGTGGTGACCGGCCGCAGGCCCGTGACTCAGCCGCAGGCCGCGGGCGGCGGGGAAGGCGCGGGGCGGCGGAGGGGGCTGCGGGCACTCACCGGTCGTACTCGGAGCGCGTGAGGAACATGGTAGCGGCGGGGGAGGGCGCGGGGGAACGCGGGGAGGGAGGAACGGGCGGCGGAGGCGGGAGCACCGCGCTGCCCTCGCCGGGTTCTTCTCCGCCGCTTCCTGCCAGCGGGCCCGCAACGCGCAGACGCAGCCCCGCCCCTTCGCCCCACTTCCCCCCGCGCCGCTTTTCCATTGGGCCTCACCCACCCGCCGTCTAACCAATGAGAAAACGAGGAGGGCGGGCTCGGTGAAAAGGAGAGGGGAGGAGCGGTTGCTAGAGGGGATTGGAGGGAGCGCTGGAGAGGGGCGGGGTCAGAGCAAGGGGGCGTGGTCAGTGCGCTAAAGGGGCGGGGCGAGCGGGCGCGCTGCGGGTACCGGGGCGGGGGTTACCGGGGCGGGGGTGCCGGGGCGGGGGTGCCAGGGCAGAGGCACCGGGGCAGAGGCACCGGGATGCTCCAGGGTCCTCCGGGGCCGCGCCGGGACTCGGTTCCCGGTGCGGTGCCGATAGCCCCGTTACCGGCCCGGGCTATCGGCACCGCACCGGGAACCGGATCCCGGCGCGGCTCAGAGGTTCCCCGTCCCGTTCCAGGGCCGAGGGGCACATGGAGACTAATTGGGGGTCTGACGAGCTGATGGACGGACGAACCCACACCCCTCGGGGGGACTCTGCCACTGGGCGGAGGGACCGGGGGGCGGACCGGGGGCGGGGGGGCTGTCCCGGGGGTGTCCGGGGGCGGACCGGGAGCCTTGCCGGAGGCGGGGCGGTGCTACCCGTCCCGGGGGGGGGGCGGTGGGGTTCCCCGTGGCGGCTCTGACAGCGGAGCGGTCCCAGCGGGCGGTGGAGGCAGCACCGACCGCCCCCGGCCCGGCCATGTCGGAGCCCGGCGCCCCCGCGGCCGGAGACAAAGCGCCCCGGCTCCAGGTAGGGCTCCGGTGCGACACCACCTCCCTCCCCCGCGTCACCCCGGTGCCCAGGGCAGCCCCGCGGTGTCCCCACGCAACTCCCCGTGCAGCCCCGCGGTGTCCCGGTGCCATCCCCGGTGCAGTCTTCCAGTGTCCCGGTGCAACCCTCCGCTGTTCTGGTACCGTGGCCAGTGCAGCCACCCGGTCCCCCGGCGGAGCCCCCGGACTGGAGCAGCCCCCTCGGTCCCCCGGTGGAGCTCCCAGACCGGGACAACTCCCGTTGCAGCCCCCTGGTCCCCCTGTGCAGCCCCCTCGCCCGGAGCAGCCCTCGCGGTCCCCCGTTGCTGTCCCCCCGTGGAGCCCCTGACCGGGGCACCTCCCGTTGCAGCCCCCCGCGTCCCGATGCACCACCCCCTCGCCCGGAGCAGCCCCCTCGGTCCCCCGTTGCTGTCCCCCGGTGGAGTCCCCGGACCAGGGCACCTCCCGTTGCAGCCCCCCCCTGTCCCCCGGGGCAGCCCCCCCGCCCGGGGCAGCCCCCCCGCCCAGAGCAGCCCCTGGGAGCAGGCCCCCGGTCCCCCGCAGCAGCCCCCGGTGCCGCCCCGGTGCCCCGGCTCCCGCCGCTCTCTCCCCGCAGGACCGCGTCCTGGGTGGGGTGCGCTGGGGCCGCCTCCTGGAGCCCCTGGGCTTCATCAAGGTGCTGGAATGGGTGAGTGCACCCCCTCCCTCCCCGGTGTTTGTGTGTGTCCCCCCAAATCCCGGGCGTTTTCCCAGGAGCCCCCTCCAAGCACAGCCCCTTCCCCAGCACCCTTGGGTGCTGGTCCCCTGGGACCCCTGTCCAGCACTTTCCCCCCACCCCCAGATTTGGGGTGCCCCATCGCTTTCCTAAAGCCCCCCCCGCCCAGGATGAGGAGACCCTGGAGCCTCCCCCTGCCCCCTCAGAGCCTCCCCCCAACCCCAGGCATGGGGACCCCATCCCGGGGGGGGCTCCAGGGGAGGTGGGGTGCAAGGCCACCAAGACGCCTGGGTTCAGGCCATGCGCCCCCCCCCTCCCCCGGTGACCTTGAGCAGGTGGCTTTGTCCAGCCACGCCAGAGGGGATGGTGACATCGGGGTGCGGGGTCCCCAGTGTTCCCACAGGCTTGGGGGGGGCAGCGGGTGGGCAGGTGGAGAGGGCGGCGGGGGGTCAGCGGGCCCCAGGAAGGGGGACACGGGGACAGGGGGGAGTCAAGCGCCCGTGGCCTCATCCCGGCCGTGCCATGAATGGCTCCGGGATTGTATTTCAGGGCAGCATTTCTGCGGCAGGGCCTCGCCGTGGCCTGGGGGCTCCCAGCCGGCCGCACGTCCAGGCGCCAGCACTGGGGAAACTGAGGCACGGAGGGGGGGTGCTCAGCCCTGAGGCGCAAGGCTGGACCTATTTGGGCATCTCCTGCCCAGAGGAGCCGAGTCGAGGGGGCTTTTCCCTCAATCCCACAGCTTTTTGCTTTGGATAATCCCCCCCCGGGAAGGTGCTGGGCACCCCCTGCGAGCAGGGGCCACCGTGCAGGATCAGGCCCCACGTGCACAGACACCCCAAAGCTGAAAGCGGGGGGAAAATCCCCGGGGTGGCCGTCAACGCTCCTGCTTCGCCCTTCCGGGGCCGTACATGGTCCTGCCCATCCCCACGGCGTCAGGCCTGGCCGCTCGGCTTCCCCGCTTCACCCGGCCGGCCCTGGGAAGCCATGAGCTCAGCTGGGATGAGTTTCCAGGAAACTATTTGGGAATAACCCAAATTTCCAGCACCGGGAAATGGCAGCGGTGGCTCCCCGGGGAGGGGGAGCGATGGCAGCAGGACAACCCGGGGGTCCCGCCGCGGGGATGCTCCCGGCTTGCTGGAAACCTGCTCCAACGCTCAGCACCTTGCCTAAAATGAAGGGGGGTGGGGGTGGCCTTGCTGTCCCCCTCCAGAATATCGTCCCCCGCCCCTGCCCCGTTTCACCCCCGGCTACAAATCCCGGTGCCCGCGGCAGCCCCGGTGCTGGCGCACGAGGCCGACAGCTGCGGGGTGGCAGCTCGCCCTGCGCCGCCGCCGTGACTCAGCGCCGGAGGGTGCGAACCCCCCGGGTTGGGTGCCTCCTACCCCAGGTTGGCGGGGGGTCCCCAGGGTCTTGACACCCCCCACCACCCCCACCCCCCCCGACCCGCTGCTCCTCTCCCTCAGCTTTTCGCCATCTTCGCCTTCGGGGCCTGCGGCTCCTTCAGCGGCGAGACCGGGGCGACGGTGAGATGCGGCGGCGAAACCAAAGAGATGAGCGCCATTTCCATCCAGTTCGGGTACCCCTTCAGGTAGGGGGGTGCTGAGCCCGGACCACCCCTGCCACCACCACCAGGAGCCCTCCCTGGCACCCAGCGTGGCTCCACAGCGAGCCGGGGGTGGGGGGGATGTGGGGTGCTGGGTTGCGGTTAAACCCCATCCTGGCTGCTGGGACCCCCACGGGATGGCAGCCATGGTCTCTGCGGGCAGGGGGGGTGACACGTCTGGCTGGGGACCTGCACCCCAGCGCCGCGGGGCATCCCCCGGCTCCGGTTCCCGACACCGTCAGGGGGGATCCTCTTTAATCAGGATGGAGCCAGACCAGCCACACGCCCCAGTTTTAACCCCTTCCCTCTGCCACCAGCCCTGTGCCGGGGCACCGGACCGCGGCAAAGCGTCCAGGTTCCGACCCGGCAGCGGGTCCGTGCCCTCCATCCCCGGGGGATCACCCCAGCGCCGTTCTTTCGGGCTGGCAGTGCCCTCCCCATTGTCCCCTCCGTTCCCGGGTCACCCAGCATCCCCTTCCCGCTCTCCCAGGTTATACCAGATCCCCTTCGAGATGCCGGACTGCGAGGGGGAGTCGGGGACCCAAACCCTGCACCTCGTCGGCGATTTTTCTGCTCCCGCCGAATTTTTCGTGACCCTGGGGGTCTTCTCCTTCCTCTACGCCATGGCAGCTCTGGTGCTTTACCTGCGCTTTCATTCCCTCTACGGCGAAAATAAGAAGCTCCCCTTCGCGGTAAGACAGGTCCATCCCCAAGGCGGGGTGGGACAAATCCTGTGCCGCTCCGTGCCGGGGCTGAGCCCGGTGGTCTCCATCCCGGCAGGATTTCTGCGTCACCCTCTGCTTCGCCTTCTTCTGGCTGGTGGCGGCGGCGGCGTGGGGCAAGGGGCTGACCGACGTGAAGGCGGCCACGCGGCCGGCCAGCCTCATCGCCGCCATGGGGGTCTGCCAGGGCGAGGAGGTGGTCTGCAACGCCGGCGCCACGCCGGCCATGGGGCTGGCCAACATCTCGGTGGTGAGAGCCGGGCGCCGGCGCGTGCTGGTGCACACGGGGCGGAGGCACACGCCTGCACGGGCGCCCACGGGCACGCACACGTGGGCACGCGTTTTCATTTGCCCGGGGGAGAGATTTGGGGTGCTTCCAGCAGAGCTAAGCAGCCCCCCGCCCTTGCGGAGGCACACACGTGTGCACACACGCACGCACACGTGCACGCACGCTTGCGCGCACACACACACATGTGTGTGGACGCCTGCACACGCTTGCCAAACCCGTGAACACGCACCCCTGCGCCCCGTGTGTTCGTGTGACAATGCACACGCGAACACACGGTGCACACGGGCAGGTACACGCGGGGGGCGCCCCCGCGGACGCTCACGCCCGCGAGCCCTCGTGCGTGCACACGCGTGCCACAGCCCTGAGCTCGGCCAGGACGGGGCGGTGGAACCGGGCGCACACGCGCCCCGTGGCCGCGGTGCTAAAGCCGTGTGGGTCCCACGGGACATGGGACACATCCTGCACCCCCATGACGCCCCCCCCCGCCCCCCCCCCCCCCCCCCCGCCATAGGGGATCCCCACGCTGAGGTGGGCGGTGGTGAGGCAGCCCCTGGCATGGGCACCTGGTCCGTGAGGTGCATGGGGTGCGTGGGGTGCGTGGGATGCAGGGGTCACAGGAGGTGCATGGGGTGCATAGAGTGCATGAGGTGTATGGGACACATGGGGTGCATGGGGTGCAGAGAGTGCATAGGGCGCATGAGGTGCATGGGGTGCATGATGAGCATGAGGTGCATGGGCTGCATGGGCTGCATGGAGCGCATGCGGTGCATGAATTTCATGGGGCACAAGGGGCACGTGTTGCATGGGGTGCACGAGAAGCATGAGGTGCATGGGGCACACGAGATGCATGAGGTGCACGGGGCACAGGGGGTGCATGGGGTGCATGAGGTGTATGGGACACGTAGGGTGCATGGTGTGCGTGAGGTGCATGGGGTGCACAGAGTGCGTAGGGTGCATGAGGTGCGTGGCGTGTGTGAGGTGCGTGGGGTGCCTTAGTTGCATGGGGTGTGTGAGGTGCATGGGTTGCATGAGGTGCATGGGGTGTGTGAGATGCGTGGAGTGCATGAGGTGCGTGAAGTGCACAGAGTGCATGGGGTGCATGAGGTGTATGGGACATGTAGGGTGCATGGCACGTGTGAGGTGCGTGGGGTGCCTTAGTTGCATGGGGTGTGTGAGGTGCATGGGTTGCATGAGGTGCATGGGGTGTGTGAGATGCGTGAAGTGCATGAGGTGCGTGAAGTGCACAGAGTGCATGGGGTGCATGGCGTGCATGAGGTGCATGGGGTGTGTGAGGTGCATGGGGTGCATGGGGTGCCTTGGTTGCATGGGGTGTGGGAGGTGCATGGGGTGCACAGGGTGCATGGGGTGCACAGGGTGCATGGCGTGCATGGGGTGCATGAAGTGCACGAGGTTCATGGGGTGCACCGGGTGCGTGCGTGAGGTGCCTTGGGTGCACGGGGCACACGGGGCACCCGGGGCCGAGGCTCACCCATGGGTGCCCCCCCGGGGGTCCCTTCTCTCCCCCCCCCCAGCTCTTCGGCTTCCTCAGCTTCCTCCTGTGGGCCGGGAACTGCTGGTTCGTGCTGCAGGAGACGGCGTGGCGGGCGCCGGCTGCACCCCGCGACAGCGCCGCCGAGCAGGGGGCCATCGACAAGCAGTAGCCCCCCCCGGGGCGACGCAGTAGCCACCCGGGACGGCGGGGGGGGTCCCAGTCCCACCCGGGTCCCACCCGTCCCCCGGGACCTCGCGCCGGCCGCCAGCCCGGGGACGGGGTGTCGCTGGCCCCGGGGGTACGGGTGCTATAGGGGGGGGGATGCGGAGCCCCGGGTGGGGGGCATTAACCGCGGCTGCCTGGCTGTATATAGGGGTCTGCGTAACCCCGGGGGGCCCGTTCTGTATAAGGGGGGGCCATGTGTGACCCTGGGGTGGCCACGTCTGTAGGGGAGGGGCGTGTATAAAAGTCCTGGGTACCAGCTCTATAGCGGGGTGCGTATAGCGCCCGGTGTCTGGCTCTATATGGGGGGGGTGTGCGACATCCTGGGTGCCCTGGGTGTACGTTAACGCCGCGGGGCAGCTCTCTATAGGGGTATATATAAGTCCCGGGGGCCTGTACAGGGGCTGTATGTATATATATATATATATATATATATATATATATAGGTGACCCCTGGACATCCACAGGGTAACCCCTCGTGAACTGCCCTCCATAAGGGTACGGATAACGCCCACTGTATAGGCCCTGGGGGCCCAGCTCTCTATAGGGGCTGTATATGAACATCTGGATGTCTACCTCTGTGTAGGGCTATATATAGTGCTTGGGCGCTCAGCTCTATAGGGGGAATCCCTGAGCATCGTGCCCCATCTAAGGGCACAGACAACCCCTGCTGTAGGGTGCCATATAGCACATATAGGCCCTGGGCCCCCAGCTGGATACGGGATGCGTAGGTCACCCCTGGCTTTCCAGGCTATATGGAACCCCTGGGAGTACAGCGCTGTGTAGGGGCAACCCCTGGGGTCCCCAGCCCCATATAGGGGATATATAGGATCCCTGGTCCCCAGCCAGGTGTGGAGGGTACATAGCACCCCTGGTCCCCAGCCCCATATAGGGGCTGTATAGCACCCCCAGTCCCCAGCCTCATATAGGGTGTATATAGGATCCTTGGTCCCCAGCCCAGTGCAGGGGCTATATAGGACCCCCGATCCTCAGCCCAGTGTAGGGTATATAGGACCCCCAGTCCCCAGGCCTGTATAGGATATATTGGACCCCTGGTCCCCAGCCCCATATAGGGGGTATATAGGACCCCCAGTCCCCACCCACATATAAGTGGTATATAGGACCCTGGTGCCCAGCTCCGTATAGGATATATAGGACCCCCAGTCCCCAGCCCCGTATAGGATATATAGGATCCCAGGTCCCCAGCCCCATATAGATGGTATATAGGATCCCTGGTCTCCAGCCCTGTATAGGAGGTATATAGGACCCCCGGTCCCTAGCCCCATATAGGATATATAGGACCCCCGGTCTCCAGTCCTGCATAGGCAGTATATAGGACTCCCGGTCCCCAGCCCCATATAGGATATATAGGATCCCAGGTCCCCAGCCCCATATAGATGGTATATAGGACCCCAGGTTCCCAGCCCCGTATAGGCGGTATCTAGGACACCCAGTCCCCAGCCCCATATAGGATATATAGGACCCCAGGTCCCCAGCCCCATATAGGGGCTATATAGCACCCCCGGTCCCCAGCCCGGTGCAGGGCTCGGTGCCGCCCCCCGGCTGCCCCGCCCGCGGAGGGGCCATACGGCCCCCGGCCCGGCCCTGCACGCAGCCCGGGGCGGGGCGGGGCGGGGCGGGGCGGGGCCAGTCCCGGTCCCCCGCCGGTGCGGGGCAGCCCCCGGGCGGGGCGGGGCGGGGCGGGGCGGGGCGGGCGGCGGGACTACACCGCCCGTGGTGCCGCGGGGCGGGCGGGGGCGCGCGGCGCATGCGCGGGGGCGCGCGGGGCGGGGGCGGCGGCGGCGGCGGCGGCGGCGGTGGTTGGGGGGGGCGCGCTCCCGCGGCGGCGGCGGCGGCGGCGGCGATGGCGGCGCGTGGGCGCGCGGCGGCGGCGGCGATGGCGGCGGCGGCGGCGGCGGAGCGGCGGCTGCCCAGCCTGGACGAGTTCGCGGGGCAGAGCTGGAGCGCCTGGGTGGAGCGGGCCGGGCCGCCGGCCGAGCCGGGTGAGGGGCGGCGGCGGCGGCGGCGGCGGCGGCGGGCGGGGGGGGGGGGGGGGGGGGGTTGCCGCGAACGGAGCCGCGCCCGCCGCCCCCCCCCCCGGTCCTAGCGCCGCCGCGCGGCAGGCGGGCAGGCGGGCAGCGGGCATCCCGCACCGGGCAGCGGGAGCTCCGCACCGAGAACCGGGCACCTTGTACCGGGCAGAGCCAGAGCTGGCACCGGGCAGTCCGGTGTGGTTACTGGGAACCCTGCGCTCGTTACTGGGAGCCAGTTAGCAGGTGGCCCGTGCCCGGTGCCAGATATCCCGGTGGGCACTGGGTAGCCCAGACTGGGAACCAGTTGCTGTCGTTACCCCGGACCAGGCAGAGGGCGCTGGGTGCCCCTGACCGGGCACTGGGAACCAGGTGGTGGGGACTGGCTGGGCCAGGCGGGGAACTGGGCGTTGGGTACTGGGTACCTGGTACTCTGAACTGGGCACTGGGAACCAAGTGCCCTGTACTGGGGAGCTGGGCACTGCCCCAGTGGGCTCTGCACACTGGGCACTGCCCCACCGGTGCCCCGCGTCGTGGCTGGATGGGACCGGGCACCGTGCGGCTCCCGGGTACGGACACTCCTGGTGTGGCTGTGCACAGCTGGGTGCCCAGTATGGCATGGCCGGACGGGACTGGGTGCCCAGTATGGCACTGCCAGATAGGACTGGGCACCCAATGTGTCACGGCCAGGCAGGACTGGGTGCCCAGTATGGCACAGCCAGATAGGACTGGGCGCCCAGTATGGCACAGCCAGACAGGACTGGGCATCCAGTATGGCATAGCTGGACAGGACTGTGTATCCAGTATGGCATGGCTGGATGAGATTGGGCACCCAGTATGGCACAGCCAGACAGGACTGCATATACCCAGCATGGCATTGCCGGACAGGACTGGTCGCCCAGTATGGCATGGCTAGACAGGACTTGGCACCCAGTATGGCACAGCCAGATAGTGCTGGGCACCCAGTGTGGCACAGCTGGCCCTGACGTTGTCGCCGCTGGCCCGGTGGACGCCGGATCCCCCGTGGCAAAGGCCGGTGCAGCCACCTGGGGCCAAGA
This sequence comes from Leptosomus discolor, assembly GCF_034619465.1. Lineage (NCBI taxonomy): Eukaryota > Metazoa > Chordata > Aves > Leptosomiformes > Leptosomidae > Leptosomus > Leptosomus discolor. The sequence goes on along the minus strand of NC_141411.1, from coordinate 5,920,541 downwards.
CACCCTCCTGGCACAGCCAGCAAGGACACGGGGCCACGGCTGGATGGGAACCGGGGTGTCCCCAGGGGTGTCCCATCCCAGCCAGGACGGGGCTGTCCCCAGGAGCGCCCGCACCGTGCTGGCGGTGGGCTGGCGGCAGCGTCCGGAGTCTGGTGTTGGGATAGGGACCTCGGAGGTGATGCCACGCTGCGGGACCGACCCCGATCCTGGGATGGATCCGTCCCTCTGGTCCAATTTTAGCCAGTTTAATTGTTCCGGGAGTGCTGGTGGTGTGTGACGGCCGGGGTGGTGGCACTGCCAGCGGCGAGGACTCGGCGGCCGCACCCAGTGCCAGGACCGTCCTCGTGCCGGCCGCTGCTGACGGGGTTTTGTCTCCGGCAGGATCAGGGTCGGAGCTGGAGGAGAGCGGGAAGAGCGGCGGCAAGAAACTGGACGCCATGACCCTGATTAAGGAAGGTAAGCTCCCTCCTTTGGGGAGAAAACCCGGCGTTTTGGGGCTGGGCTCCCCCTCCAGCCTGGATCCTCAGGCCGCGCTGCTTCCCCTGGCACCGAGAGGCGGTGGAAGCGGTGCCGCGCCGCTCACCGAGCTCTCGCCCCGCAGACATGAGCATCTTTGGCCACTGCCCGGCGCACGACGAGTTTTACCTGGTGGTTTGCAACCACTGCAGCCAGGTGGTGAAGCCCCAGGCCTTCCAGAAGCACTGCGGTGAGCCGGGGCGGGGGGCTCCGGGCACGGCTATCCCCCTCCCCACCACCACGGCATCCCCACCGGCACCGGGAGGGATGCGGGAAAGCAGCCGGGGCTGGTCGTGCCGGTACATCCCAGGGCTGGGGGGACTCGTGGTGGTGGGATCCCCAGCGTGGGCTAACGCCAGGCTTGCCCTCTCCCTCTGCCATGTCCCGCTGGTCCCGGCAGAACGCCGCCACGGCCCGCTCAGCAAGCTGTACGCCCGCGCCGCCGCCGCCGCCGCTGCCGCCAAGTGCCACGTCGCCGTCAACGGGCAGCCGGTGGCCGGCGGGACCCCCGGCGCGGCCAAGGCGCTGCGGGAGAAGCCCCCCGGTGCCCGCGGGCGAGTCCAGCCCCTGCCCGAGCGGCCGGACAAGGACAACAACCTCTGGTGAGCGCCGGGACGGGCGGCTTTGCCCCTTCCCTGCCGCGGGGCCGCTGTGACCCCCCCGCGACCCCAAATTCTCTCTCCAGCTTGTTCGTGCCCGTGGTCAACCTGGAGAAGATTCCCAGCATCCCCAAACCGGACGGGCACGGGATCAAGGTGCCCCCCAAAGCCGTACCCACCAACTCCAAGGAACCCCTGGGGAAACCCGCCACCGCCGCGGTGCCGAAAGAGCCCCCGGTGTCGGCCGGGGTCGGGGGGGATTCGGCGATGCCCGCCGACGGCCCCGGGTGCAAACCGGAGAGCACGCCCGCCCCGGGGGAGAAGGACGTGGGTGCCTCCAAGCCGCCCCCCAGGTCCCACAAGAAGCTGGCGCGTGAGTCCCCCTTTCCTTGCCGGCGACGGGGTGGGGGCGGCAGGTCGGTGCCGCGCGGCACCGGATCCCGGCGTGGCATCCCGGTGCCGTTCTTTCGGCGGCCGGGTCTGGCAGCGGGGTAGGTACCGATGGGGGCATCTCCCCCCTCTCCTCCTGCGCCCGCAGGAGCCGCCGTGCCCTGACCGCGGGTTTAGGGTCTCTGCCCGCGGTGCCGGCTGGCCCGGAGGAACGGCGGCGGCGGCGGCAAGAGCGTGAGCCGGGGTTGAACCCCGCACCCACCCACCTGCCACACACCTCGCGTGTCCCCTCCCAGTGTCGTGTCCCCCCCCAAATATGGGGGTCGGGCAGATGCTGTGGGCGCTCTCGGGTGACAGGGAGCGACGCCGTTAGCAGAACACCCAGACTGGGGCGGGGGGGGGTGTGAAAGGAAAGGAGGGGGGGGCAGGTGGTGGCCCCCCCGCCCCACAGAGCTGTTGTCCCCCCACCCCGGAGCGGGGACTCTGCAGCCCCTCAGAGCCCCCCAACACGCCGCCGCTCTCGTCCCATCGTCCCCACTGGTGGAAACCTCAACCGGGCGTTGGATACTGGGGGGTCGGGGAGGGGGGGGGGGGGCGACGGGACAAAGCGCTTGTGTCCCCCCCCCACCTCCACCCCCCACCCCCTGCCCCAAATACAGCTCGGCCTCCCCCCGGCATCCCGCTGCCTTCCTCTGCCCGCAGGCAAGGAGTGCGACCTGAACCGGCAGTGCGGCGTCCTCAACCCCGACACCCAGAAGATCTGCACCCGCTTGCTGACCTGCAAGGTAGCGGGGTGCCGGGGGGGGGGCTGGGGGGGGGGGAGGGGGTGGTGGGGGTCCCCGGTGGGTGTTTTCTCACCCCCCACCCCCTCCCCGCTGTCGCCCCGGCCCAGATCCACTCGGTTCACCAGCGCCGCGAGGTGCAGGGTCGGGCCAAGGACTTTGACGTGCTGGTGGCCGAGCTGAAGGCCAGCTCCCGCAAGGCCGAGTCGCCGAAGGAGAGGAGCCCCCCCAGCAAGGAATCGCTGACCCCCCCCCAGCAAGACCCCTCCTCGCTACCGCAGCTCGCCACCGGGCCCCCCGGCACCTCGCCCTGCCGAGCCAAGCCCCCCCACTCCCACTGCCCGCTCCCCAGGTGAGGACCCCGGCGTTCGGGTGGGTGGTGGTGGGGAAATACGGACCCCCCCCCTCATATCGGGCACCCCAAAAATCTCTCCCCCCCCCCCCCCCCCGCCCCCCTCTTTCTGGTGCAGGGCCCGGCTTTCCTCCGACAGTGACCCTGAGGATGCGCCGGCCGCCTCCGGGGAGGGGGGCACGGGGGTGTTCCCCTTCCCCCTGCCCAAGGAGGGCAACCGGGTGTCAAGCGAGGAGAGCGAGGAGGAGGGGGGTGAGGAGCCCCCCCGCCCCCCCACCCGCCCACCACGGCCCCAAGCAGTGAGTGAGGGGACCCCGGGGTGGGGGTGGGGGTGAGGGGGGGGTGGGATGGGGACCCCCAACCCTGCCATCAGCCCACCCGGCTGCATCCGGCTGCGGGTCCAGTGCTGAGTGGGATGCTTTGGGGGGGGGGGGGGGGGTGTTGGGGGGCATACTGAGTGTGTAACCCCCACCCCCACCCCACCCCCCAGTTCTGCACCTTCGGGAGCCGCCTGGTCAGCCCGGGCTGTTACGTCTTCAACCGGCGGCTCGACCGGTTCTGCTCGGCGCTGGGCTCCATGCTGGAGCGGCACCTCAGCACCCACATGTGGAGGTGAGGGGGGGGCGGCCGGGGGGGGGCGTGGGGCGGGGGACGGGATGGTGGGTGCTGGGGGGTTGCTGCTGGGTGCCAGGGTGCGAAGTCACCCAGCCCCGAGGAGGGGTTTGCGCTTCCCGGGGTCCCAGCGTGGCGTGGAGGGGGTGTGCCTGAACTGGGGGGGCAGGGAGGGGGGCGGGGATTTGGGGGGGGTCCCTTTTCACCCTCCCCACCTGAATTGGGGGTGATGGGGTGGGGGGCAGGGATGGGAGTGGGGATTGGGGGGGTCCCATTTCACCCTTCCCCACCTGAATTGGGGGTGATGGGGTGGGGGGCGGGGATTTGTGGGGGGTCCCTTTTCACCCTTCCCCACCTGAATTGGGGGTGATGGGGTGGGGGGCAGGGATGGGAGCGGGGATTGGGGGGGGGTCCCATTTCACCCTTCCCCACCTGAATTGGGGGGGACATGGTGGGGCGCAGGGATGGGAGTGGAGATTTGGGGGGCTCCCATCTCACCCCTCCCCACCTGAATTAGGAAGGATGGGGGGGCAGGGGTGGGAGTGGAGATTTGGGGGGCTCCCATCTCACTCCTCCCCACCTGAATTAGGAAGGATGGGGGGGCAGGGGTGGGAGTGGAGATTTGGGGTCTCCCATCTCACCCCTCCCCACCTGAATTGGGGGGGACATGGTGGGGTGCAGGGATGGGAGTGGAGATTTGGGGGGCTCCCATCTCACCCCTCCCCACCTGAATTAGGAAGGATGGGGGGGCAGGGGTGGGAGTGGAGATTTGGGGGGCTCCCATCTCACCCCTCCCCACCTGAATTGGGGGGGACATGGTGGGGCGCCGGGATGGGAGTGGAGATTTGGGGGGCTCCCATCTCACCCCTCCCCACCTGAATTAGGAAGGATGGGGGGGCAGGGGTGGGAGTGGAGATTTGGGGGGGGTCCGATCTCACCCCTCCCCACCTGAATTGAGGTGGATATGGTAGGGCGCAAGAATGGGAGTGGGGAATTTGGGGGGCACCCATCTCACCCCTTCCCACCTGAATTGGGGGGGACATGGTGGGGCACAGGGATGGGAGTGGAGATTCAGGGGGGCTCCCATCTCACCTTTCCCCTCCCCTCCCACAGGAAGATCCCTCCGGCCACCGAGCCCCCTCTCCACACCCCCCCAGCACCCCCCAGCCCGGCCACCCCCGCCTTCGGCCCCGTCGCCCCGACTCCCTCCCCTCCAACACGGACCTCATCGGCGTCAGGGCCCCCCCCCGGCACCCGGGAGGGTCGGGTCCCCACCAGCCTCAACTACACGGTGGGGTCCCCCCACGCCGCGGCCGCCTGCAGCCAGCCGGAGTGCGGGGGGGGGCGGCAGCCAGTCCATCACCTCCCCCTTGCCGGCCAACATCCCCTCGCCCTCCTTCAGCAAGTTGCCTTCCACCAAGGCCAGCAAATCTTCCCGAGCTCGGGAAACGGGCGCTGGGATGGATCCGGAGACCCGCAAACGGAAACCCCCCCTCGCCGCCGGCGGCCCCCCCCTATAAACGGACCTGTTTGGGGGACGGGCTCAAAAGCCAAAACCCCGGCTGCCAGATGGCGACGACCCCCCCAGCCAAGACGAAACCCACCCCACCGGGTTGCCCGGCTTCTTCCTCCGCCGCCCTCCTCAACGGCACGACGCGAGTGAAACGGCTGACCCCCCCGGACTGCCGCGGCCCCCCCGCTGCCGCCGCCCCGGAACCCCGAAGCTCGCCGCTGCACGGACCTGGGGGGCCGCCGCCGCCGCCGCCCCCCCGGTGTATCTCCGAGGACGAGGTCAAGAAGCGCAAGAACGCGGCCACTTACTGCCGGCCTGTCAAGCCCAAGCCTGCGCCCCCCCTGCCCGGCCCCCCGCTGCCCCCCCCCGGCTCGGCTCCCCCCGATTCGGGCGGCTCCATCCGCAGGAAGAAGCCGGGGACCCCCTTGGGCTTCGAGGAGAAGCGGGGTGCCCTCAAGGTAGGGCTGGGCTGGGGGGGGGGGGGGGGGGGGGGGATGCTCGGGGGAGACCCTGCTGAGCTGAGGGTGGGGTGGAGCGAGTGTTTGGGGTGCTCCTGGGGGGTGTTGGGGTGTGACGTTGGGCGGTGGAATTTGGGGGACCCCCTCCAGGGCCACCAGCACCCCCAGGGGACTGGGTGGGACCCACCTTCTCCCAGGGCTTGGGGCTGCTCGTGTGCGCCCACGCCCCAAGGGACACCCTGGTGCTGGGTGGGTGGGAGCGTGGGGGCGTCTTGGTCTCAGTTTAGGGGGTCACCGTGGGGACAACATGGCCCCAGGTTGGGGGGGACCCTCTGGGAATGGCTGTGTCCTGGGTGAGGGACACCATAGGGCCCCCCTGGCCTCACATAGGGGACGCTGGGGGACAGCATGGCCTTGGGTCTTTGGGTCATGGGTGGTGGATGCAGCGGGGACCCTCTGGGGACCCCCACGGCTCTGGGGTGGAGGGCACCACGGGGGCCTTCTGGGCCACCCACGTCCCAAGTAGGGGACACCATGGGCACACTCTGGGTATCCCCTGTCCTCAAGGAGGGGACACGGTGGTCTTGGGTCCTGGGACGCCCTGGTCATGGGTGGGGGATGCTGCGGGGACCTTCTCGGGCCGCCTTAACCCTGGGTGGGGGATGAGGTGGGGACCCTCTGGGGCCACGCTCCTCTGTGGCAGGGGATGCACCCTAACCTGATCGGGGGACACCGTGGGCTGGGGGTCTTTGCCACCCCCTGTCCCCGGTCCCCATGGCTGACCCAGCGTCTCCTCTCCCGCAGTCCAAAGCCCATTAACGGAGGGGCCACCAGGGCCACCCCCCACCGCGTCCCTTCACCGCGGGTGCGAGGAAGCCCCCACTGGGAAATGCCGAAACGCTGATGAAGGGGGGGGGAAAAAGGAAAAAAAACCACAAACAAAAAAAGGCCCCAACCCCCCCCCAAGGAAACAAAAAGAAGAAGGAAAAAAACCCCACAAACCCCAACCTCCAGAAAAATACCTCAAGACTCTCAGTTCTGTTCTCTTGCTGCTAAACCAGCCCCCGGCAGAGGAGGCGGCCGTGGCCCGGGGGGGGATTCTGGCACAGGACCGGCCACTGGGCCACCACCGGGCCACCACGCCGGCTACCGCCGGCCGCGGATATTTATAAGAATTATTATTGCTGTTTTTTGGTTTCTTTTTTTTTTAAAAAAAAAGAAAAAAAAGAAAAAAAAAAAAAAACACAACAAAAAGCCAAGTAGTGTGGGGTGGGGGCGGGCTGGAGGGGGGGTCCTGGGGGTGTTTGGCGACCGTGGTGTGTCCCCCAGGAGCCTTGGGAGGGCAGAGCGGGGGTGGGGAGGTCGCCAGGTCCCCCCGGTGTGGCGGGGGATGGGGTGTCCCCCCCGCGGGAGGACAGCAGGGGCTGGGGGGGGGACACACAGGGGCTGTCCCCAGGCTCACCGGGGGGGGCAGGGGGTGGCCCTGGGGACAGGGGTAGCCCGTCCCCCCGTCTCTTCCCCCCCCCCCCCCCCCCCGCGGACCGACAAGCCCCGCCCACCGCTTGCGTGGCCCCGCCCCAGCAGGTAAGGCCCCGCCCCGGGGGAGGGGGCGAAGATGGGGGTGACGTGGGGGGTACTGGGGACCACAGAGGGTCTTTGGGGGGCGGGGGACCAGAGGGTGGTGCTGGGGGGGCAGTGGGGTCATTGGGGCGCTGGGAGGGGGGGGGTCACTGGGGTGCTGGGGAGGGACAGTGGGGTCATTGGGGTGCTGGGGGGGGCAGTGAGGTCATTGGGGCACTGGGGGGGGTCAGTGGGGTGCTGGGGGGGGTCAGTGGGGAGCTGGGGACTGGAGGGGCTCAGTGGGGTGCTGGGGGGGGTCAGTGGGGTGCTGGGGACTGGAGGGGCTCAGTGCGGTGCTGGGGGGGGCTGCACAGAAGCCCCCTCCCAGCACAGCCCAACAGGGACAAGGTCAGCTGGGCCTCGGGGTGAGCGCACCAGGGGGTGACCGGGATGACCCCCCTCCTCCCCCAAACCCATTGCTCCCCCAGTGTCGTGTCCCCCCCCCACTCTGCACCCCAGATGGGGGCCGGGGTGGCAGCAGGGCCCTGACTCAGCCTGACCCCGCTGTCACCAGCCTGACAAACACCCCCCCCCCCCCCCCCCCAACCCGGCTGGGGTCCCCGCAGGGTTGGTGTGGTGGCACTGTCCCCAACCCCCCCCCCCCGCACCCAGCCAGGGGCCCCCATCTTGGGGGCGACCCTCAGAGCCCCCCAAAACCGGGCGAGGGCTACACAGGCACGACGGGGACACACGTTTTATTTTGGCCAAGGCATCAGCGGGCAGCTGCCAGCGCGGGGGGGGGGGACACATGGCCCGGGGTTTGGGGAGGGGGGACACAGGCTGAGCTGCAGGGGCGCAGGGCCGGGG